>NW_027646017.1:1800000-2004494 GCF_951394435.1 Stenella coeruleoalba | reverse complement strand
AGTGGAAGTGCCCTAGGCTCTGTTGCTTTGTTTTTTAGATGTTTCAGGAAACACCATACACTTCTCCCGAGTGTCTGTTGGCAATTTACATCCCGCCCATCAGCATAACAAGGCTCCCAGTTCTCCATGGCCTGTCCTGCCTTTCTGGATTTTACACTTTTTTCAGATGGCCCTTTTGACCGGGGGGAAGTGAGACTTCATTGTAGTGCAGATTTCCTTTGCAAGCTTGCTTGGTTGGCCAAAAAGGGCGTATGCGTTTTTTCCTGAATATATTCAGGACAAAACGCATACGCCCTTTTTGGCCAAGTGCATCATTGTGGACGTTCTGCCTCTTTTCCTACGCTTTCAATGCAATTCCAGTCTACCTCCTGAAATCGGTTTCCTGCAATTCTGTCCCGCTTTCAAGTCCTCTTGGCAGCCTTACTTCAGTCTATTTTTGGACGATAGCTGTCATTTATAACTCTGCAGGTTTGTGAATTACAGTGCCCCTGAGCTCCTTTCTTCAACTCGCTTTCTTGTGACCTGGCCGCAACACCGCAGGATGGCTTCAGGCCCTAATCTGGTTCCGGCCCGGCATGCTGAGCCTTTGGTTAATTCCTCTTCCTGGTGGGAAATGAGAGTTAAATTTGCCCGTCCAGACACCTCCAGCTAGTCTCTCATTGGTTCTCGCTATTCCTGTTCATCTTCCGCAGAAATTGCAAACTGGGCCAAACAGGAGGTTAAAGGGACTGACTCTCCAAGTCGGGAGAGTGTTAGTAAAGCGTCTGGAATGTTGCACCCGAGTACCAGGGGAGGAAAACTGAGACATATTTGAACACGTCTCCCGATCACATGGTTGATCATACTCTAGGTTCCACATGCATGTTTTAGCTGAAGGAAGGATACCTTAAACCTGGAGAGTTGAGACCCGTGTAATGCGTACCATGCAATATGTTCAAAGGGTCTTCATTTGCTCACCGAACCTCTCCAATCCTATCACTGCTGCGTTTATGCCCCTGTACACATGCTTGATTCTCTTTTGGAGACATAGCAATCCATAGGTTTTCCGATACTTACTAGTCAGGTACATTCTTAGGCGTTTAATATGCGGTGTTGAGTCCATTTCGTTGAGCAAGGAGTAGCTCTTGTCTATTCCATATTTGACTTAAGGAACTTTATCTGTGCTCATTTCAATCTCTGGTTTTATGCAGCACCCCAACTCACCTTTACCCTTAAGCAAGCATAAGTTGGTTTTCTAAATTTGAGACCCTGTTCTGTTCTGTAATTCAGTTCCTGTGTAGCCAAGTTTACATTCCGTGTATTACTGATATCTTATGATGTTTCTTTTCTGTGTGACTTATTTCAGTTAGAATCATCATACCTGAATCCACTCATTGTGCTGCTACGGGCCTGATGACACAGATTTCATTGCTGAGTGATATTGCTTTGTAAGTAAATACCACAACTTCTTTATCCATTTTTCACTTTCTGCGATGTTGAACTTGTACTGTAAACGAGGTTCTTGTAAACAGAGCCGTTTCAAACTTTGGGGTGGCTGTGTCTTTTTGATTTTAATTTCCCTAAGCTATAGGACCATAAGTGGCAGTGCCCTAGGCTCTGTTGCTTTGTTTTTTAGATGTTTCAGGAAACACCATACACTTCTCCCGAGTGGTTGTTGGCAATTTACATCCCGCCCATCAGCATAACAAGGCTCCCAGTTCTCCATGGCCTGTCCTGCCTTTCTGGATTTTACACTTTTTTCAGATGGCCCTTTTGACCGGGGGGAAGTGAGACTTCATTGTAGTGCAGATTTCCTTTGCAAGCTTGCTTGGTTGGCCAAAAAGGGCGTATGCGTTTTTTCCTGAATATATTCAGGAAAAAACGCATACGCCCTTTTTGGCCAAGTGCATCATTGTGGACGTTCTGCCTCTTTTCCTATGCTTTCAATGCAATTCCAGTCTACCTCCTGAAATCGGTTTCCTGCAATTCTGCCCCGCTTTCAAGTCCTCTTGGCAGCCTTACTTCAGTCTATTTTTGGACGATAGCTGTCATTTATAACTCTGCAGGTTTGTGAATTACAGTGCCCCTGAGCTCCTTTCTTCAACTCGCTTTCTTGTGACCTGGCCGCAACACCGCAGGATGGCTTCAGGCCCTAATCTGGTTCCGGCACGGCACGCTGAGCCTTTGGTTAATTCCTCTTCCTGGTGGGAAATGAGAGTTAAATTTGCCCGTCCAGACACCTCCAGCTAGTCTCTCATTGGTTCTCGCTATTCCTGTTCATCTTCCGCAGAAATTGCAAACTGGGCCAAACAGGAGGTTAAAGGCGCTGACTCTCCAAGTGGGGAGAGTGTTAGTAAAGCATCTGGAATGTTGCACCCGAGTACCAGGGGAGGAAAACTGAGACATATTTGAACACGTCTCCCGTTCACATGGTTGATCATACTCTGGGTTCCACATGCATGTTTTAGCTGAAGGAAGAATACCTTAAACCTGGAGAGTTGAGACCCGTGGAATGGGTACCATGCAATATGACTTCAAAGGGTCTTCATTTGCTCACCGAACCTCTCCAATCCTATCACTGCTGCGTTTATGCCCCTGTACACACGCTTGATTCTCTTTTGGAGACATAGCAATCCATAGGTTTTAAGATACTTACTAGTCAGGTACATTCTTAGGCGTTTAATATGGGGTGTTGAGTCCATTTCGTTGAGCAAGGAGTAGCTCTTGTCTATTCCATATTTGGCTTAAGGAACTTTATCTGTGCTCATTTCAATCTCTGGTTTTATGCAGCACCCCAACTCACCTTTCCCCTTAAGCAAGCATAAGTTGTTTTTCTAAATTTGAGACCCTGTTCTGTTCTGTAATTCAGTTCCTGTGTAGCCAAGTTTACATTCCGTGTATTACTGATATCTTATGATGTTTCTTTTCTGTGTGACTTATTTCAGTTAGAATCATCATACCTGAATCCACTCATTGTGCTGCTATGGGCCTGATGACATAGATTTCATTGCTGAGTGATATTGCTTTGTAAGTAAATACCACAACTTCTTTATCCATTTTTCACTTTCTGCGATGTTGAACTTGTACTGTAAACGAGGTTCTTGTAAACAGAGCCGTTCCAAACTTTGGGGTGGCTGTGTCTTTTTGATTTTAATTTCCCTAAGCTATAGGACCATAAGTGGCAGTGCCCTAGGCTCTGTTGCTTTGTTTTTTAGATGTTTCAGGAAACACCATACACTTCTCCCGAGTGGTTGTTGGCAATTTACATCCCGCCCATCAGCATAACAAGGCTCCCAGTTCTCCATGCCCTGTCCTGCCTTTCTGGATTTTACACTTTTTTCAGATGGCCCTTTTGACCGGGGGGAAGTGAGACTTCATTGTAGTGCAGATTTCCTTTGCAAGCTTGCTTGGTTGGCCAAAAAGGGCGTATGCGTTTTTTCCTGAATATATTCAGGAAAAAACGCATACGCCCTTTTTGGCCAAGTGCATCATTGTGGACGTTCTGCCTCTTTTCCTATGCTTTCAATGCAATTCCAGTCTACCTCCTGAAATCGGTTTCCTGCAATTCTGCCCCGCTTTCAAGTCCTCTTGTCAGCCTTACTTCAGTCTATTTTTGGACGATAGCTGTCATTTATAAGTCTGCAGGTTTGTGAATTACAGTGCCCCTGAGCTCCTTTCTTCAACTCGCTTTCTTGTGACCTGGCCGCAACACCGCAGGATGGCTTCAGGCCCTAATCTGGTTCCGGCACGGCACGCTGAGCCTTTGGTTAATTCCTCTTCCTGGTGGGAAATGAGAGTTAAATTTGCCCGTCCAGACACCTCCAGCTAGTCTCTCATTGGTTCTCGCTATTCCTGTTCATCTTCCGCAGAAATTGCAAACTGGGCCAAATAGGAGGTTAAAGGCGCTGACTCTCCAAGTGGGGAGAGTGTTAGTAAAGCATCTGGAATGTTGCACCCGAGTACCAGGGGAGGAAAACTGAGACATATTTGAACACGTCTCCCGTTCACATGGTTGATCATACTCTGGGTTCCACATGCATGTTTTAGCTGAAGGAAGAATACCTTAAACCTGGAGAGTTGAGACCCGTGGAATGGGTACCATGCAATATGACTTCAAAGGGTCTTCATTTGCTCACCGAACCTCTCCAATCCTATCACTGCTGCGTTTATGCCCCTGTACACACGCTTGATTCTCTTTTGGAGACATAGCAATCCATAGGTTTTAAGATACTTACTAGTCAGGTACATTCTTAGGCGTTTAATATGGGGTGTTGAGTCCATTTCGTTGAGCAAGGAGTAGCTCTTGTCTATTCCATATTTGGCTTAAGGAACTTTATCTGTGCTCATTTCAATCTCTGGTTTTATGTAGCACCCCAACTCACCTTTCCCCTTAAGCAAGCATAAGTTGTTTTTCTAAATTTGAGACCCTGTTCTGTTCTGTAATTCAGTTCCTGTGTAGCCAAGTTTACATTCCGTGTATTACTGATATCTTATGATGTTTCTTTTCTGTGTGACTTATTTCAGTTAGAATCATCATACCTGAATCCACTCATTGTGCTGCTATGGGCCTGATGACATAGATTTCATTGCTGAGTGATATTGCTTTGTAAGTAAATACCACAACTTCTTTATCCATTTTTCACTTTCTGCGATGTTGAACTTGTACTGTAAACGAGGTTCTTGTAAACAGAGCCGTTCGAAAGTTTGGGGTGGCTGTGTCTTTTTGATTTTAATTTCCCTAAGCTATAGGACCATAAGTGGAAGTGCCCTAGGCTCTGTTGCTTTGTTTTTTAGATGTTTCAGGAAACACCATACACTTCTCCCGAGTGTCTGTTGGCAATTTACATCCCGCCCATCAGCATAACAAGCCTCCCAGTTCTCCATGGCCTGTCCTGCCTTTCTGGATTTTACACTTTTTTCAGATGGCCCTTTTGACCGGGGGGAAGTGAGACTTCATTGTAGTGCAGATTTCCTTTGCAAGCTTGCTTGGTTGGCCAAAAAGGGCGTATGCGTTTTTTCCTGAATATATTCAGGAAAAAACGCATACGCCCTTTTTGGCCAAGTGCATCATTGTGGACGTTCTGCCTCTTTTCCTATGCTTTCAATGCAATTCCAGTCTACCTCCTGAAATCGGTTTCCTGCAATTCTGCCCCGCTTTCAAGTCCTCTTGGCAGCCTTACTTCAGTCTATTTTTGGACGATAGCTGTCATTTATAAGTCTGCAGGTTTGTGAATTACAGTGCCCCTGAGCTCCTTTCTTCAACTCGCTTTCTTGTGACCTGGCCGCAACACCGCAGGATGGCTTCAGGCCCTAATCTGGTTCCGGCATGGCACGCTGAGCCTTTGGTTAATTCCTCTTCCTGGTGGGAAATGAGAGTTAAATTTGCCCGTCCAGACACCTCCAGCTAGTCTCTCATTTGTTCTCACTATTCCTGTTCATCTTCCGCAGAAATTGCAAACTGGGCCAAACAGGAGGTTAAAAGGACTGACTCTCCAAGTCGGAAGAGTGTTAGTAAAGCGTCTGGAATGTTGCACCCGAGTACCAGGGGAGGAAAACTGAGACATATTTGAACACGTCTCCCGTTCACATGGTTGATCATACTCTGGGTTCCACATGCATGTTTTAGCTGAAGGAAGAATACCTTAAACCTGGAGAGTTGAGACCCGTGGAATGGGTACCATGCAATATGACTTCAAAGGGTCTTCATTTGCTCACCGAACCTCTCCAATCCTATCACTGCTGCGTTTATGCCCCTGTACACACGCTTGATTCTCTTTTGGAGACATAGCAATCCATAGGTTTTAAGATACTTACTAGTCAGGTACATTCTTAGGCGTTTAATATGGGGTGTTGAGTCCATTTCGTTGAGCAAGGAGTAGCTCTTGTCTATTCCATATTTGGCTTAAGGAACTTTATCTGTGCTCATTTCAATCTCTGGTTTTATGTAGCACCCCAACTCACCTTTCCCCTTAAGCAAGCATAAGTTGGTTTTCTAAATTTGAGACCCTGTTCTGTTTTGGAATGCAGTTCCTGTGTAGCCAAGTTTACATTCCGTGTATTAGTGATATCTTATGATGTTTCTTTTTCTGTGTGACATATTTCAGTTAGAATCATCGTACCTGAATCCACTCATTGTGCTGCTACGGGCCTGATGACACAGATTTCATTGCTGAGTGATACTGCATTGTACGTAAGTACCACAAGTTCTTTATCCATTTTTCACTTTCTGCGATGTTGAACTTGTACTGTAAACGAGGTTCTTGTAAACAGAGCCCTTCCAAACTTTGGGGTGGCTGTGTCTTTTTGAATTTAATTTCCCTAAGCTATAGGACCATAAGTGGAAGTGCCCTAGGCTCTGTTGCTTTGTTTTTTAGATGTTTCAGGAAACACCATACACTTCTCCCGAGTGTCTGTTGGCAATTTACATCCCGCCCATCAGCATAACAAGGCTCCCAGTTCTCCATGGCCTGTCCTGCCTTTCTGGATTTTACACTTTTTTCAGATGGCCCTTTTGACCGGGGGGAAGTGAGACTTCATTGTAGTGCAGATTTCCTTTGCAAGCTTGCTTGGTTGGCCAAAAAGGGCGTATGCGTTTTTTCCTGAATATATTCAGGACAAAACGCATACGCCCTTTTTGGCCAAGTGCATCATTGTGGACGTTCTGCCTCTTTTCCTATGCTTTCAATGCAATTCCAGTCTACCTCCTGAAATCGGTTTCCTGCAATTCTGCCCCGCTTTCAAGTCCTCTTGGCAGCCTTACTTCAGTCTATTTTTGGACGATAGCTGTCATTTATAAGTCTGCAGGTTTGTGAATTACAGTGCCCCTGAGCTCCTTTCTTCAACTCGCTTTCTTGTGACCTGGCCGCAACACCGCAGGATGGCTTCAGGCCCTAATCTGGTTCCGGCCCGGCATGCTGAGCCTTTGGTTAATTCCTCTTCCTGGTGGGAAATGAGAGTTAAATTTGCCCGTCCAGACACCTCCAGCTAGTCTCTCATTGGTTCTCGCTATTCCTGTTCATCTTCCGCAGAAATTGCAAACTGGGCCAAACAGGAGGTTAAAGGGACTGACTCTCCAAGTCGGGAGAGTGTTAGTAAAGCGTCTGGAATGTTGCACCCGAGTACCAGGGGAGGAAAACTGAGACATATTTGAACACGTCTCCCGATCACATGGTTGATCATACTCTAGGTTCCACATGCATGTTTTAGCTGAAGGAAGGATACCTTAAATCTGGAGAGTTGAGACCCGTGTAATGCGTACCATGCAATATGACTTCAAAGGGTCTTCATTTGCTCACCGAACCTCTCCAATCCTATCACTGCTGCGTTTATGCCCCTGTACACATGCTTGATTCTCTTTTGGAGACATAGCAATCCATAGGTTTTACGATACTTACTATTCAGGTACATTCTTAGGCGTTTAATATGCGGTGTTGAGTCCATTTCGTTGAGCAAGGAGTAGCTCTTGTCTATTCCATATTTGACTTAAGGAAATTTATCTGTGCTCATTTCAATCTCTGGTTTTATGCAGCACCCCAACTCACCTTTACCCTTAAGCAAGCATAAGTTGGTTTTCTAAATTTGAGACCCTGTTCTGTTCTGTAATTCAGTTCCTGTGTAGCCAAGTTTACATTCCGTGTATTACTGATATCTTATGATGTTTCTTTTCTGTGTGACTTATTTCAGTTAGAATCATCATACCTGAATCCACTCATTGTGCTGCTACGGGCCTGATGACACAGATTTCATTGCTGAGTGATATTGCTTTGTAAGTAAATACCACAACTTCTTTATCCATTTTTCACTTTCTGCGATGTTGAACTTGTACTGTAAACGAGGTTCTTGTAAACAGAGCCGTTCCAAACTTTGGGGTGGCTGTGTCTTTTTGATTTTAATTTCCCTAAGCTATAGGACCATAAGTGGCAGTGCCCTAGGCTCTGTTGCTTTGTTTTTTAGATGTTTCAGGAAACACCATACACTTCTCCCGAGTGTCTGTTGGCAATTTACATCCCGCCCATCAGCATAACAAGGCTCCCAGTTCTCCATGGCCTGTCCTGCCTTTCTGGATTTTACACTTTTTTCAGATGGCCCTTTTGACCGGGGGGAAGTGAGACTTCATTGTAGTGCAGATTTCCTTTGCAAGCTTGCTTGGTTGGCCAAAAAGTGCGTATGCGTTTTTTCCTGAATATATTCAGGAAAAAACGCATACGCCCTTTTTGGCCAAGTGCATCATTGTGGACGTTCTGCCTCTTTTCCTATGCTTTCAATGCAATTCCAGTCTACCTCCTGAAATCGGTTTCCTGCAATTCTGCCCCGCTTTCAAGTCCTCTTGGCAGCCTTACTTCAGTCTATTTTTGGACGATAGCTGTCATTTATAACTCTGCAGGTTTGTGAATTACAGTGCCCCTGAGCTCCTTTCTTCAACTCGCTTTCTTTTGATCTGGCCGCAACACCGCAGGATGGCTTCAGGCCCTAATCTAGTTCCGGCACGGCACGCTGAGCCTTTGGTTAATTCCTCTTCCTGGTGGGAAATGAGAGTTAAATTTGCCCGTCCAGACACCTCCAGCTAGTCTCTCATTGGTTCTCGCTATTCCTGTTCATCTTCCGCAGAAATTGCAAACTGGGCCAAACAGGAGGTTAAAGGCGCTGACTCTCCAAGTGTGGAGAGTGTTAGTAAAGCGTCTGGAATGTTGCACCCGAGTACCAGGGGAGGAAACCTGAGACATATTTGAACACGTCTCCCGTTCACATGGTTGATCATACTTGGGTTCCACATGCATGTTTTAGCTGAAGGAAGAATACCTTAAAGCTGGAGAGTTGAGACCCGTGTAATGGGTACCATGCAATATGACTTCAAAGGGTCTTCATTTGCTCACTGAACCTCTCCAATCCTATCACTGCTGCGTTTATGCCCCTGTACACACGCTTGATTCTCTTTTGGAGACATAGAAATCCATAGGTTTTAAGCTACTTACTAGTCAGGTACATTCTTAGGCGTTTAATATGGGGTGTTGAGTCCATTTCGTTGAGCAAGGAGTAGCTCTTGTCTATTCCATATTTGGCTTAAGGAACTTTATCTGTGCTCATTTCAATCTCTGGTTTTATGCAGCACCCCAACTCACCTTTCCCCTTAAGCAAGCATAAGTTGGTTTTCTAAATTTGAGACACTGTTCTGTTTTGGAATTCAGTTCCTGTGTAGCCAAGTTTATATTCTGTGTATTAGTGATACCTTATGATGTTTCTTTTTCTGTGTGACTTATTTCAGTTAGAATCATCGTACCTGAATCCACTCATTGTGCTGCTAAGGGCCTGATGACACAGATTTCATTGCTGAGTGATATTGCTTTGTAAGTAAATACCACAA
Organism: Stenella coeruleoalba; assembly: GCF_951394435.1. Classification (NCBI taxonomy): domain Eukaryota; kingdom Metazoa; phylum Chordata; class Mammalia; order Artiodactyla; family Delphinidae; genus Stenella; species Stenella coeruleoalba. The sequence continues at coordinate 1,995,154 of NW_027646017.1, read as the reverse complement.
CTTCTTTATCCATTTTTCACTTTCTGCGATGTTGAACTTGTACTGTAAACGAGGTTCTTGTAAACAGAGCTGTTCCAAACTTTGGGGTGGCTGTGTCTTTTTGATTTTAATTTCCCTAAGCTATAGGACCATAAGTGGAAGTGCCCTAGGTTCTGTTGCTTTGTTTTTTCGATGTTTCAGGAAACACCATACACTTCTCCCGAGTGGTTGTTGGCAATTTACATCCCGCCCATCAGCATAACAAGGCTCCCAGTTCTCCATGGCCTGTCTTGCCTTTCTGGATTTTACACTTTTTTCAGATGGCCCTTTTGCCCGGGGGGAAGTGAGACTTCATTGTAGTGCAGATTTCCTTTGCAAGCTTGCTTGGTTGGCCAAAAAGGGCGTATGCGTTTTTTCCTGAATATATTCAGGAAAAAACGCATATGCCCTTTTTGGCCAAGTGCATCATTGTGGACGTTCTGCCTCTTTTCCTATGCTTTCAATGCAATTCCAGTCTACCTCCTGAAATCGGTTTCCTGCAATTCTGCCCCGCTTTCAAGTCCTCTTGGCAGCCTTACTTCAGTCTATTTTTGGACGATAGCTGTCATTTATAACTCTGCAGGTTTGTGAATTACAGTGCCCCTGAGCTCCTTTCTTCAACTCGCTTTCTTGTGACCTGGCCGCAACACCGCAGGATGGCTTCAGGCCCTAATCTGGTTCCGGCCCGGCATGCTGAGCCTTTGGTTAATTCCTCTTCCTGGTGGGAAATGAGAGTTAAATTTGCCCGTCCAGACACCTCCAGCTAGTCTCTCATTGGTTCTCGCTATTCCTGTTCATCTTCCGCAGAAATTGCAAACTGGGCCAAACAGGAGGTTAAAGGGACTGACTCTCCAAGTCGGGAGAGTGTTAATAAAGCGTCTGGAATGTTGCACCCGAGTACCAGGGGAGGAAAACTGAGACATATTTGAACACGTCTCCCAATCACATGGTTGATCATACTCTAGGTTCCACATGCATGTTTTAGCTGAAGGAAGAATACCTTAAACCTGGAGAGTTGAGACCCGTGTAATGCGTACCATGCAATATGACTTCAAAGGGTCTTCATTTGCTCACCGAACCTCTCCAATCCTATCACTGCTGCGTTTATGCCCCTGTACACATGCTTGATTCTCTTTTGGAGACATAGCAATCCATAGGTTTTACGATACTTACTATTCAGGTACATTCTTAGGCATTTAATATGCGGTGTTGAGTCCATTTCTTTGAGCAAGGAGTAGCTCTTGTCTATTCCATATTTGACTTAAGGAACTTTATCTGTGCTCATTTCAATCTCTGGTTTTATGCAGCACCCCAACTCACCTTTACCCTTAAGCAAGCATAAGTTGGTTTTCTAAATTTGAGACCCTGTTCTGTTCTGTAATTCAGTTCCTGTGTAGCCAAGTTTACATTCCGTGTATTACTGATATCTTATGATGTTTCTTTTCTGTGTGACTTATTTCAGTTAGAATCATCATACCTGAATCCACTCATTGTGCTGCTACGGGCCTGATGACACAGATTTCATTGCTGAGTGATATTGCTTTGTAAGTAAATACCACAACTTCTTTATCCATTTTTCACTTTCTGCGATGTTGAACTTGTACTGTAAACGAGGTTCTTGTAAACAGAGCCGTTCCAAACTTTGGGGTGGCTGTGTCTTTTTGATTTTAATTTCCCTAAGCTATAGGACCATAAGTGGCAGTGCCCTAGGCTCTGTTGCTTTGTTTTTTAGATGTTTCAGGAAACACCATCCACTTCTCCCGAGTGTCTGTTGGCAATTTACATCCCGCCCATCAGCATAACAAGGCTCCCAGTTCTCCATGGCCTGTCCTGCCTTTCTGGATTTTACACTTTTTTCAGATGGCCCTTTTGACCGGGGGGAAGTGAGACTTCATTGTAGTGCAGATTTCCTTTGCAAGCTTGCTTGGTTGGCCAAAAAGGGCGTATGCGTTTTTTCCTGAATATATTCAGGAAAAAACGCATACGCCCTTTTTGGCCAAGTGCATCATTGTGGACGTTCTGCCTCTTTTCCTATGCTTTCAATGCAATTCCAGTCTACCTCCTGAAATCGGTTTCCTGCAATTCTGCCCCGCTTTCAAGTCCTCTTGGCAGCCTTACTTCAGTCTATTTTTGGACGATAGCTGTCATTTATAACTCTGCAGGTTTGTGAATTACAGTGCCCCTGAGCTCCTTTCTTCAACTCGCTTTCTTTTGAGCTGGCCGCAACACCGCAGGATGGCTTCAGGCCCTAATCTAGTTCCGGCACGGCACGCTGAGCCTTTGGTTAATTCCTCTTCCTGGTGGGAAATGAGAGTTAAATTTGCCCGTCCAGACACCTCCAGCTAGTCTCTCATTGGTTCTCGCTATTCCTGTTCATCTTCCGCAGAAATTGCAAACTGGGCCAAACAGGAGGTTAAAGGCGCTGACTCTCCAAGTGTGGAGAGTGTTAGTAAAGCGTCTGGAATGTTGCACCCGAGTACCAGGGGAGGAAAACTGAGACATATTTGAACACGTCTCCCGTTCACATGGTTGATCATACTTGGGTTCCACATGCATGTTTTAGCTGAAGGAAGAATACCTTAAAGCTGGAGAGTTGAGACCCGTGTAATGGGTACCATGCAATATGACTTCAAAGGGTCTTCATTTGCTCACTGAACCTCTCCAATCCTATCACTGCTGCGTTTATGCCCCTGTACACACGCTTGATTCTCTTTTGGAGACATAGAAATCCATAGGTTTTAAGCTACTTACTAGTCAGGTACATTCTTAGGGGTTTAATATGGGGTGTTGAGTCCATTTCGTTGAGCAAGGAGTAGCTCTTGTCTATTCCATATTTGGCTTAAGGAACTTTATCTGTGCTCATTTCAATCTCTGGTTTTATGCAGCACCCCAACTCACCTTTCCCCTTAAGCAAGCATAAGTTGGTTTTCTAAATTTGAGACACTGTTCTGTTTTGGAATTCAGTTCCTGTGTAGCCAAGTTTACATTCTGTGTATTAGTGATACCTTATGATGTTTCTTTTTCTGTGTGACTTATTTCAGTTAGAATCATCGTACCTGAATCCACTCATTGTGCTACTAAGGGCCTGATGACACAGATTTCATTGCTGAGTGATATTGCTTTGTAAGTAAATACCACAACTTCTTTATCCATTTTTCACTTTCTGCGATGTTGAACTTGTACTGTAAACGAGGTTCTTGTAAACAGAGCTGTTCCAAACTTTGGGGTGGCTGTGTCTTTTTGATTTTAATTTCCCTAAGCTATAGGACCATAAGTGGAAGTGCCCTAGGCTCTGTTGCTTTGTTTTTTCGATGTTTCAGGAAACACCATACACTTCTCCCGAGTGGTTGTTGGCAATTTACATCCCGCCCATCAGCATAACAAGGCTCCCAGTTCTCCATGGCCTGTCTTGCCTTTCTGGATTTTACACTTTTTTCAGATGGCCCTTTTGCCCGGGGGGAAGTGAGACTTCATTGTAGTGCAGATTTCCTTTGCAAGCTTGCTTGGTTGGCCAAAAAGGGCGTATGCGTTTTTACCTGAATATATTCAGGAAAAAACGCATACGCCCTTTTTGGCCAAGTGCATCATTGTGGAAGTTCTGCCTCTTTTCCTATGCTTTCAATGCAATTCCAGTCTACCTCCTGAAATCGGTTTCCTGCAATTCTGCCCCGCTTTCAAGTCCTCTTGGCAGCCTTACTTCAGTCTATTTTTGGACGATAGCTGTCATTTATAACTCTGCAGGTTTGTGAATTACAGTGCCCCTGAGCTCCTTTCTTCAACTCGCTTTCTTGTGACCTGGCCGCAACACCGCAGGATGGCTTCAGGCCCTAATCTGGTTCTGGCACGGCACGCTGAGCCTTTGGTTAATTCCTGTTCCTGGTGGGAAATGAGAGTTAAATTTGCCCGTCCAGACACCTCCAGCTAGTCTCTCATTGGTTCTCGCTATTCCTGTTCATCTTCCGCAGAAATTGCAAACTGGGCCAAACAGGAGGTTAAAGGGACTGACTCTCCAAGTCGGGAGAGTGTTAGTAAAGCGTCTGGAATTTTGCACCTGAGTACCAGGGGAGGAAAACTGAGACATATTTGAACACGTCTCCCGATCACATGGTTGATCATACTCTAGGTTCCACATGCATGTTTTAGCTGAAGGAAGAATACCTTAAACCTGGGTATTTGAAACCCGTGGAATGGGTACCATGCAATATGACTTCAAAGGGTCTTCATTTGCTCACCGAACATCTCCAATCCTATCACTGCTGCGTTTATGCCCCTGTACACATGCTTGATTCTCTTTCGGAGACATAGCAATCCATAGGTTTTAAGATACTTACTAGTCAGGTACATTCTTAGGCGTTTAATATGCGGTGTTGAGTCCATTTCGTTGAGCAAGGAGTAGCTCTTGTCTATTCCATATTTGGCTTAAGGAACTTTATCTGTGCTCATTTCAATCTCTGGTTTTATGCAGCACCCCAACTCACCTTTCCCCTTAAGCAAGCATAAGTTGGTTTTCTAAATTTGAGACCCTGTTCTGTTCTGTAATTCAGTTCCTGTGTAGCCAAGTTTACATTCCGTGTATTACTGATATCTTATGATGTTTCTTTTTCTGTGTGACTTATAACAGTTAGAATCATCATACCTGAATCCACTCATTGTGCTGCTAAGGGCCTGATGACACAGATTTCATTGCTGAGTGATATTGCTTTGTAAGTAAATACCACAACTTCTTTATCCATTTTTCACTTTCTGCGATGTTGAACTTGTACTGTAAACGAGGTTCTTGTAAACAGAGCCGTTCCAAACTTTGGGGTGGCTGTGTCTTTTTGATTTTAATTTCCCTAAGCTATAGGACCATAAGTGGAAGTGCCCTAGGCTCTGTTGCTTTGTTTTTTAGATGTTTCAGGAAACACCATACACTTCTCCCGAGTGTCTGTTGGCAATTTACATCCCGCCCATCAGCATAACAAGGCTCCCAGTTCTCCATGGCCTGTCCTGCCTTTCTGGATTTTACACTTTTTTCAGATGGCCCTTTTGACCGGGGGGAAGTGAGACTTCATTGTAGTGCAGATTTCCTTTGCAAGCTTGCTTGGTTGGCCAAAAAGGGCGTATGCGTTTTTTCCTGAATATATTCAGGAAAAAACGCATACGCCCTTTTTGGCCAAGTGCATCATTGTGGACGTTCTGCCTCTTTTCCTATGCTTTCAATGCAATTCCAGTCTACCTCCTGAAATCGGTTTCCTGCAATTCTGCCCCGCTTTCAAGTCCTCTTGGCAGCCTTACTTCAGTCTATTTTTGGACGATAGCTGTCATTTATAACTCTGCAGGTTTGTGAATTACAGTGCCCCTGAGCTCCTTTCTTCAACTCGCTTTCTTTTGAGCTGGCCGCAACACCGCAGGATGGCTTCAGGCCCTAATCTAGTTCCGGCACGGCACGCTGAGCCTTTGGTTAATTCCTCTTCCTGGTGGGAAATGAGAGTTAAATTTGCCCGTCCAGACACCTCCAGCTAGTCTCTCATTGGTTCTCGCTATTCCTGTTCATCTTCCGCAGAAATTGCAAACTGTGCCAAACAGGAGGTTAAAGGCGCTGACTCTCCAAGTGGGGAGAGTGTTAGTAAAGCGTCTGGAATGTTGCACCCGAGTACCAGGGGAGGAAAACTGAGACATATTTGAACACGTCTCCCGTTCACATGGTTGATCATACTTGGGTTCCACATGCATGTTTTAGCTGAAGGAAGAATACCTAAAACCTGGGTAGTTGAAACCCGTGGAATGGGTACCATGCAATATGACTTCAAAGGGTCTTCATTTGCTCACCGAACCTCTCCAATCCTATCACTGCTGCGTTTATGCCCCTGTACACATGCTTGATTCTCTTTCGGAGACATAGCAATCCATAGGTTTTAAGATAATTACTAGTCAGGTACATTCTTAGGCGTTTAATATGCGGTGTTGAGTCCATTTCGTTGAGCAAGGAGTAGCTCTTGTCTATTCCATATTTGGCTTAAGGAACTTTATCTGTGCTCATTTCAATCTCTGGTTTTATGCAGCACCCCAACTCACCTTTACCCTTAAGCAAGCATAAGTTGGTTTTCTAAATTTGAGACCCTGTTCTCTTCTGTAATTCAGTTCCTGTGTAGCCAAGTTTACATTCCGTGTATTACTGATATCTTATGATGTTTCTTTTTCTGTGTGACTTACTTCAGTTAGAATCATCATACCTGAATCCACTCATTGTGCTGCTAAGGGCCTGATGACACAGATTTCATTGCTGAGTGATATTGCTTTGTAAGTAAATACCACAACTTCTTTATCCATTTTTCACTTTCTGCGATGTTGAACTTGTACTGTAAACGAGGTTCTTGTAAACAGAGGCGTCCCAAACTTTGGGGTGGCTGTGTCTTTTTGATTTTAATTTCCCTAAGCTATAGGACCATAAGTGGAAGTGCCCTAGGTTCTGTTGCTTTGTTTTTTAGATGTTTCAGGAAACACCATACACTTCTCCCGAGTGGTTGTTAGCAATTTACATCCCGCCCATCAGCATAACAAGGCTCCCAGTTCTCCATGGCCTGTCCTGCCTTTCTGGATTTTACACTTTTTTCAGATGGCCCTTTTGACCGGGGGGAAGTGAGACTTCATTGTAGTGCAGATTTCCTTTGCAAGCTTGCTTGGTTGGCCAAAAAGGGCGTATGCGTTTTTTCCTGAATATATTCAGGAAAAAACGCATACGCCCTTTTTGGCCAAGTGCATCATTGTGGACGTTCTGCCTCTTTTCCTATGCTTTCAATGCAATTCCAGTCTACCTCCTGAAATCGGTTTCCTGCAATTCTGCCCCGCTTTCAAGTCCTCTTGGCAGCCTTACTTCAGTCTATTTTTGGACGATAGCTGTCATTTATAACTCTGCAGGTTTGTGAATTACAGTGCCCCTGAGCTCCTTTCTTCAACTCGCTTTCTTTTGAGCTGGCCGCAACACCGCAGGATGGCTTCAGGCCCTAATCTGGTTCCGGTACGGCACGCTGAGCCTTTGGTTATTTCCTCTTCCTGGTGGGAAATGAGAGTTAAATTTGCCCGTCCAGACACCTCCAGCTAGTCTCTCATTGGTTCTCACTATTCCTGTTCATCTTCCGCAGAAATTGCAAACTGGGCCAAACAGGAGGTTAAAGGCGCTGACTCTCCAAGTGGGGAGAGTGTTAGTAAAGCGTCTGGAATGTTGTACCCGAGTACCAGGGGAGGAAAACTGAGACATATTTGAACACGTCTCCCGTTCACATGGTTGATCATACTTGGGTTCCACATGCATGTTTTAGCTGAAGGAAGAATACCTAAAACCTGTGTAGTTGAAACCCGTGGAATGGGTACCATGCAATATGACTTCAAAGGGTCTTCATTTGCTCACCGAACCTCTCCAATCCTATCACTGCTGCGTTTATGCCCCTGTACACATGCTTGATTCTCTTTCGGAGACATAGCAATCCATAGGTTTTAAGATACTTACTAGTCAGGTACATTCTTAGGCGTTTAATATGCGGTGTTGAGTCCATTTCGTTGAGCAAGGAGTAGCTCTTGTCTATTCCATATTTGACTTAAGGAACTTTATCTGTGCTCATTTCAATCTCTGGTTTTATGCAGCACCCCAACTCACCTTTACCCTTAAGCAAGCATAAGTTGGTTTTCTACATTTGAGACCCTGTTCTGTTCTGTAATTCAGTTCCTGTGTAGCCAAGTTTACATTCCATGTATTACTGATATCTTATGATGTTTCTTTTTCTGTGTGACTTATTTCAGTTAGAATCATCATACCTGAATCCACTCATTGTGCTGCTAAGGGCCTGATGACACAGATTTCATTGCTGAGTGATATTGCTTTGTAAGTAAATACCACAACTTCTTTATCCATTTTTCACTTTCTGCGATGTTGAACTTGTACTGTAAACGAGGTTCTTGTAAACAGAGCCGTTCCAAACTTTGGGGTGGCTGTGTCTTTTTGATTTTAATTTCCCTAAGCTATAGGACCATAAGTGGAAGTGCCCTAGGTTCTGTTGCTTTGTTTTTTAGATGTTTCAGGAAACACCATACACTTCTCCCGAGTGGTTGTTGGCAATTTACATCCCGCCCATCAGCATAACAAGGCTCCCAGTTCTCCATGGCCTGTCCTGCCTTTCTGGATTTTACACTTTTTTCAGATGGCCCTTTTGACCGGGGGGAAGTGAGACTTCATTGTAGTGCAGATTTCCTTTGCAAGCTTGCTTGGTTGGCCAAAAAGGGCGTATGCGTTTTTTCCTGAATATATTCAGGAAAAAACGCATACGCCCTTTTTGGCCAAGTGCATCATTGTGGACGTTCTGCCTCTTTTCCTATGCTTTCAATGCAATTCCAGTCTACCTCCTGAAATCGGTTTCCTGCAATTCTGCCCCGCTTTCAAGTCCTCTTGGCAGCCTTACTTCAGTCTATTTTTGGACGATAGCTGTCATTTATAACTCTGCAGGTTTGTGAATTACAGTGCCCCTGGGCTCCTTTCTTCAACTCGCTTTCTTTTGAGCTGGCCGCAACACCGCAGGATGGCTTCAGGCCCTAATCTGGTTCCGGTACGGCACGCTGAGCCTTTGGTTATTTCCTCTTCCTGGTGGGAAATGAGAGTTAAATTTGCCCGTCCAGACACCTCCAGCTAGCCTCTCATTGGTCCTCGCTATTCCTGTTCATCTTCCGCAGAAATTGCAAGCTGGGCCAAACAGGAGGTTAAAGGGACTGACTCTCCAAGTCGGGAGAGTGTTAGTAAAGCGTCTGGAATGTTGCACCCGAGTACCAGGGTACGAAAACTGACATATTTGAACACGTCTCCCGTTCACATGGTTGATCATACTTGGGTTCCACATGCATGTTTTAGCTGAAGGAAGAATACCTTAAACCTGGAGAGTTGAGACCCGTGTAATGGGTACCATGCAATATGACTTCAAAGGGTCTTCATTTGCTCACCGAACCTCTCCAATCCTATCACTGCTGCGTTTATGCCCCTGTACACACGCTTGATTCTCTTTTGGAGACATAGCAATCCATAGGTTTTAAGATACTTACTACTCAGGTACATTCTTAGGCGTTTAATATGGGGTGTTGACTCCATTTCGTTGAGCAAGGAGTAGCTCTTGTCTATTCCATATTTGGCTTAAGGAACTTTATCTGTGCTCATTTCAATCTCTGGTTTTATGCAGCACCCCAACTCACCTTTACCCTTAATCAAGCATAAGTTGGTTTTCTAAATTTGAGACACTGTTCTGTTTTGGAATTCAGTTCCTCTGTAGCCAAGTTTACATTCCGTGTATTAGTGATATCTTATGCTGTTTCTTTTTCTGTGTGACTTATTTCAGTTAGAATCATCGTACCTGAATCCACTCATTGTGCTGCTAAGGGCCTGATGACACAGATTTCATTGCTGAGTGATATTGCTTTGTAAGTAAATACCACAACTTCTTTATCCATTTTTCACTTTCTGGGATGTTGAACTTGTACTGTAAACGAGGTTCTTGTAAACAGAGCCGTTCCAAACTTTGGGGTGGCTGTGTCTTTTTGATTTTAATTTCCCTAAGCTATAGGACCATAAGTGGAAGTGCCCTAGGTTCTGTTGCTTTGTTTTTTACATGTTTCAGGAAACACCATACACTTCTCCCGAGTGGTTCTTGGCAATTTACATCCCGCCCATCAGCATAACAAGGCTCCCAGTTCTCCATGGCCTGTCTTGTCTTTCTGGATTTTACACTTTTTTCAGATGGCCCTTTTGACCGGGAGGAAGTGAGACTTCATTGTAGTGCAGATTACCTTTGCAAGCTTGCTTGGTTGGCCAAAAAGGGCGTATGCGTTTTTTCCTGAATATTTTCAGGAAAAAACGCATACGCCCTTTTTGGCCAAGTGCATCATTGTGGACGTTCTGCCTCTTTTCCTATGCTTTCAATGCAATTCCAGTCTACCTCCTGAAATCGGTTTCCTGCAATTCTGCCCCGCTTTCAAGTCCTCTTGGCAGCCTTACTTCAGTCTATTTTTGGACGATAGCTGTCATTTATAAGTCTGCAGGTTTGTGAAATACAGTGCCCCTGAGCTCCTTTCTTCAACTCGCTTTCTTGTGACCTGGCCGCAACACCGCAGGATGGCTTCAGGCCCTAATCTGGTTCTGGCACGGCACGCTGAGCCTTTGGTTAATTCCTCTTCCTGGTGGGAAATGAGAGTTAAATTTGCCCGTCCAGACACCTCCAGCTAGTCTCTCATTGGTTCTCGCTATTCCTGTTCATCTTCCGCAGAAATTGCAAACTGGGCCAAACAGGAGGTTAAAGGGACTGACTCTCCAAGTCGGGAGAGTGTTAGTAAAGCGTCTGGAATGTTGCACCCGAGTACCAGGGGAGGAAAACTGAGACATATTTGAACACGTCTCCCGATCACATGGTTGACCATACTCTAGGTTCCACATGCATGTTTTAGCTGAAGGAAGAATACCTTAAACCTGGAGAGTTGAGACCCGTGTAATGCGTACCATGCAATATGACTTCAAAGGGTCTTCATTTGCTCACCGAACCTCTCCAATCCTATCACTGCTGCGTTTATGCCCCTGTACACATGCTTGATTCTCTTTTGGAGACATAGCAATCCATAGGTTTTCCGATACTTACTAGTCAGGTACATTCTTAGGCGTTTAATATGCGGTGTTGAGTCCATTTCGTTGAGCAAGGAGTAGCTCTTGTCTATTCCATATTTGACTTAAGGAACTTTATCTGTGCTCATTTCAATCTCTGGTTTTATGCAGCACCCCAACTCACCTTTCCCCTTAAGCAAGCATAAGTTGGTTTTCTAAATTTGAGACCCTCTTCTGTTTTGGAATGCAGTTCCTGTGTAGCCAAGTTTACATTCCGTGTATTAGTGATATCTTATGATGTTTCTTTTTCTGTGTGACTTATTTCAGTTAGAATCATCGTACCTGAATCCACTCATTATGCTGCTACGGGCATGATGACATAGATTTCATTGCTGAGTGATACTGCATTGTACGTAAGTACCACAAGTTCTTTATCCATTTTTCACTTTCTGTGATATTGAACTTGTATGGTAAACGAGGTTCTTGTAAATGGAGGTGTCCCAAACTTTGGGGTGGCTGTGTCTTTTTGATTTTAATTTCCCTAAGCTATAGGACCATAAGTGGAAGTGCCCTAGGCTCTGTTGCTTTGTTTTTTAGATGTTTCAGGAAACACCATACACTTCTCCCGAGTGGTTGTTGGCAATTTACATCCCGCCCATCAGCATAACAAGGCTCCCAGTTCTCCATGGCCTGTCCTGCCTTTCTGGATTTTACACTTTTTTCAGATGGCCCTTTTGACCGGGGGGAAGTGAGACTTCATTGTAGTGCAGATTTCCTTTGCAAGCTTGCTTGGTTGGCCAAAAAGGGCGTATGCGTTTTTTCCTGAATATATTCAGGAAAAAACGCATACGCCCTTTTTGGCCAAGTGCATCATTGTGGACGTTCTGCCTCTTTTCCTATGCTTTCAATGCAATTCCAGTCTACCTCCTGAAATCGGTTTCCTGCAATTCTGCCCCGCTTTCAAGTCCTCTTGGCAGCCTTACTTCAGTCTATTTTTGGACGATAGCTGTCATTTATAACTCTGCAGGTTTGTGAATTACAGTGCCCCTGAGCTCCTTTCTTCAACTCACTTTCTTGTGACCTGGCCGCAACACCGCAGGATGGCTTCAGGCCCTAATCTGGTTCCGGCACGGCACGCTGAACCTTTGGTTAATTCCTCTTCCTGGTGGGAAATGAGAGTTAAATTTGCCCGTCCAGACACCTCCAGCTAGTCTCTCATTGGTTCTCGCTATTCCTGTTCATCTTCCGCAGAAATTGCAAACTGGGCCAAACAGGAGGTTAAAGGGACTGACTCTCCAAGTCGGAAGAGTGTTAGTAAAGCGTCTGGAATGTTGCACCCGAGTACCAGGGGAGGAAAACTGAGACATATTTGAACACGTCTCCCGTTCACATGGTTGATCATACTCTGGGTTCCACATGCATGTTTTAGCTGAAGGAAGAATACCTTAAACCTGGAGAGTTGAGACCCGTGTAATGGGTACCATGCAATATGACTTCAAAGGGTCTTCATTTGCTCACCGAACCTCTCCAATCCTATCACTGCTTCGTTTATGCCCCTGTACACACGCTTGATTCTCTTTTGGAGACATAGCAATCCATAGGTTTTAAGATACTTACTAGTCAGGTACATTCTTAGGTGTTTAATATGGGGTGTTGAGTCCATTTCGTTGAGCAAGGAGTAGCTCTTGTCTATTCCATATTTGGCTTAAGGAACTTTATCTGTGCTCATTTCAATCTCTGGTTTTATGTAGCACCCCAACTAACCTTTCCCCTTAAGCAAGCATAAGTTGGTTTTCTAAATTTGAGACCCTGTTCTGTTTTGGAATGCAGTTCCTGTGTAGCCAAGTTTACATTCCGTGTGTTAGTGATATCTTATGATGTTTCTTTTTCTGTGTGACTTATTTCAGTTAGAATCATCGTACCTGAATCCACTCATTATGCTGCTACGGGCCTGATGACATAGATTTCATTGCTGAGTGATACTGCATTGTACGTAAGTACCACAAGTTCTTTATCCATTTTTCACTTTCTGTGATATTGAACTTGTATGGTAAACGAGGTTCTTGTAAATGGAGGTGTCCCAAACTTTGGGGTGGCTGTGTCTTTTTGATTTTAATTTCCCTAAGCTATAGGACCATAAGTGGAAGTGCCCTAGGCTCTGTTGCTTTGTTTTTTAGATGTTTCAGGAAACACCATACACTTCTCCCGAGTGTCTGTTGGCAATTTACATCCCGCCCATCAGCATAACAAGGCTCCCAGTTCTCCATGGCCTGTCCTGCCTTTCTGGATTTTACACTTTTTTCAGATGGCCCTTTTGACCGGGGGGAAGTGAGACTTCATTGTAGTGCAGGTTTCCTTTGCAAGCTTGCTTGGTTGGCCAAAAAGGGCGTATGCGTTTTTTCCTGAATATATTCAGGAAAAAACGCATACGCCCTTTTTGGCCAAGTGCATCATTGTGGACGTTCTGCCTCTTTTCCTATGCTTTCAATGCAATTCCAGTCTACCTCCTGAAATCGGTTTCCTGCAATTCTGCCCCGCTTTCAAGTCCTCTTGGCAGCCTTACTTCAGTCTATTTTTGGACGATAGCTGTCATTTATAAGTCTGCAGGTTTGTGAAATACAGTGCCCCTGAGCTCCTTTCTTCAACTCGCTTTCTTGTGACCTGGCCGCAACACCGCAGGATGGCTTCAGGCCCTCATCTGGTTCTGGCACGGCACGCTGAGCCTTTGGTTAATTCCTCTTCCTGGTGGGAAATGAGAGTTAAATTTGCCCGTCCAGACACCTCCAGCTAGTCTCTCATTGGTTCTCGCTATTCCTGTTCATCTTCCGCAGAAATTGCAAACTGGGCCAAACAGGAGGTTAAAGGGACTGACTCTCCAAGTCGGGAGAGTGTTAGTAAAGCGTCTGGAATGTTGCACCCGAGTACCAGGGGAGGAAAACTGAGACATATTTGAACACGTCTCCCGATCACATGGTTGATCATACTCTAGGTTCCACATGCATGTTTTAGCTGAAGGAAGAATACCTTAAAGCTGGAGAGTTGAGACCCGTGTAATGCGTACCATGCAATATGACTTCAAAGGGTCTTCATTTGCTCACCGAACCTCTCCAATCCTATCACTGCTGCGTTTATGCCCCTGTACACATGCTTGATTCTCTTTTGGAGACATAGCAATCCATAGGTTTTCCGATACTTACTAGTCAGGTACATTCTTAGGCGTTTAATATGCGGTGTTGAGTCCATTTCGTTGAGCAAGGAGTAGCTCTTGTCTATTCCATATTTGACTTAAGGAACTTTATCTGTGCTCATTTCAATCTCTGGTTTTATGCAGCACCCCAACTCACCTTTCCCCTTAAGCAAGCATAAGTTGGTTTTCTAAATTTGAGACCCTGTTCTGTTTTGGAATGCAGTTCCTGTGTAGCCAAGTTTACATTCCGTGTATTAGTGATATCTTATGATGTTTCTTTTTCTGTGTGACTTATTTCAGTTAGAATCATCGTACCTGAATCCACTCATTATGCTGCTACGGGCATGATGACATAGATTTCATTGCTGAGTGATACTGCATTGTACGTAAGTACCACAAGTTCTTTATCCATTTTTCACTTTCTGTGATATTGAACTTGTATGGTAAACGAGGTTCTTGTAAATGGAGGCGTCCCAAACTTTGGGGTGGCTGTGTCTTTTTGATTTTAATTTCCCTAAGCTATAGGACCATAAGTGGAAGTGCCCTAGGCTCTGTTGCTTTGTTTTTTAGATGTTTCAGGAAACACCATACACTTCTCCCGAGTGTCTGTTGGCAATTTACATCCCGCCCATCAGCATAACAAGGCTCCCAGTTCTCCATGGCCTGTCCTGCCTTTCTGGATTTTACACTTTTTTCAGATGGCCCTTTTGACCGGGGGGAAGTGAGACTTCATTGTAGTGCAGATTTCCTTTGCAAGCTTGCTTGGTTGGCCAAAAAGGGCGTATGCGTTTTTTCCTGAATATATTCAGGAAAAAACGCATACGCCCTTTTTGGCCAAGTGCATCATTGTGGACGTTCTGCCTCTTTTCCTATGCTTTCAATGCAATTCCAGTCTACCTCCTGAAATCGGTTTCCTGCAATTCTGCCCCGCTTTCAAGTCCTCTTGGCAGCCTTACTTCAGTCTATTTTTGGACGATAGCTGTCATTTATAACTCTGCAGGTTTGTGAATTACAGTGCCCCTGGGCTCCTTTCTTCAACTCGCTTTCTTTTGAGCTGGCCGCAACACCGCAGGATGGCTTCAGGCCCTAATCTGGTTCCGGTACGGCACACTGAGCCTTTGGTTATTTCCTCTTCCTGGTGGGAAATGAGAGTTAAATTTGCCCGTCCAGACACCTCCAGCTAGTCTCTCATTGGTTCTCGCTATTCCTGTTCATCTTCCGCAGAAATTGCAAACTGTGCCAAACAGGAGGTTAAAGGCGCTGACTCTCCAAGTGGGGAGAGTGTTAGTAAAGCGTCTGGAATGTTGCACCCGAGTACCAGGGGAGGAAAACTGAGGCATGTTTGAACACGTCTCCCGATCACATGGTTGATCATACTCTGGGTTCCACATAAATGTTTTAGCTGAAGGAAGAATACCTAAAACCTGGGTAGTTGAAACCCGTGGAATGGGTACCATGCAATATGACTTCAAAGGGTCTTCATTTGCTCACCGAACCTCTCCAATCCTATCACTGCTGCGTTTATGCCCCTGTACACATGCTTGATTCTCTTTCGGAGACATAGCAATCCCTAGATTTTAAGATACTTACTAGTCAGGTACATTCTTAGGCGTTTAATATGCGGTGTTGAGTCCATTTCGTTGAGCAAGGAGTAGCTCTTGTCTATTCCATATTTGGCTTAAGGAACTTTATCTGTGCTCATTTCAATCTCTGGTTTTATGCAGTACCCGAACTCACCTTTCCCCTTAAGCAAGCATAAGTTGGTTTTCTAAATTTGAGACCCTGTTCTGTTCTGTAATTCAGTTCCTGTGTAGCCAAGTTTACATTCCGTGTATTGCTGATATCTTATGATGTTTCTTTTTCTGTGTGAGTTATTTCAGTTAGAATCATCATACCTGAATCCACTCATTGTGCTGCTAAGGGCCTGATGACATAGATTTCATTGCTGAGTGATATTGCTTTGTAAGTAAATACCACAACTTCTTTATCCATTTTTCACTTTCTGCGATGTTGAACTTGTACTGTAAACGAGGTTCTTGTAAACAGAGGCATCCCAAACTTTGGGGTGGCTGTGTCTTTTTGATTTTAATTTCCCTAAGCTATAGGACCATAAGTGGAAGTGCCCTAGGCTCTGTTGCTTTGTTTTTTAGATGTTTCAGGAAACACCATACACTTCTCCCGAGTGTCTGTTGGCAATTTACATCCCGCCCATCAGCATAACAAGGCTCCCAGTTCTCCATGGCCTGTCCTGCCTTTCTGGATTTTGCACATTTTTCAGATGGCCCTTTTGACCGGGGGGAAGTGAGACTTCATTGTAGTGCAGATTTCCTTTGCAAGCTTGCTTGGTTGGCCAAAAAGGGTGTATGCGTTTTTTCCTGAATATATTCAGGAAAAAACGCATACGCCCTTTTTGGCCAAGTGCATCATTGTGGACGTTCTGCCTCTTTTCCTATGCTTTCAATGCAATTCCAGTCTACCTCCTGAAATCGGTTTCCTGCAATTCTGCCCCGCTTTCAAGTCCTCTTGGCAGCCTTACTTCAGTCTATTTTTGGACGATATCTGTCATTTATAACTCTGCAGGTTTGTGAATTACAGTGCCCCTGAGCTCCTTTCTTCAACTCGCTTTCTTTTGAGCTGGCCGCAACACCGCAGGATGGCTTCAGGCCCTAATCTGGTTCTGGCACGGCACGCTGAGCCTTTGGTTATTTCCTCTTCCTGGTGGGAAATGAGAGTTAAATTTGCCCGTCCAGACACCTCCAGCTAGCCTCTCTTTGGTTCTCGCTATTCCTGTTCATCTTCCGCAGAAATTGCAAACTGGGCCAAACAGGAGGTTAAAGGCGCTGACTCTCCAAGTGGGGAGAGTGTTAGTAAAGCGTCTGGAATGTTGCACCCGAGTACCAGGGGAGGAAAACTGAGGCATATTTGAACACGTCTCCCGATCACATGGTTGATCATACTCTGGGTTCCACATGCATGTTTTAGCTGAAGGAAGAATACCTAAAACCTGGGTAGTTGAAACCCGTGGAATGGGTACCATGCAATATGACTTCAAAGGGTCTTCATTTGCTCACCGAACCTCTGCAATCCTATCACTGCTGCGTTTATGCCCCTGTACACATGCTTGATTCTCTTTCGGAGACATAGCAATCCCTAGATTTTAAGATACTTACTAGTCAGGTACATTCTTAGGCGTTTAATATGCGGTGTTGAGTCCATTTCGTTGAGCAAGGAGTAGCTCTTGTCTATTCCATATTTGGCTTAAGGAACTTTATCTGTGCTCATTTCAATCTCTGGTTTTATGCAGTACCCCAACTCACCTTTACCCTTAAGCAAGCATAAGTTGGTTTTCTAAATTTGAGACCCTGTTCTGTTCTGTAATTCAGTTCCTGTGTAGCCAAGTTTACATTCCGTGTATTACTGATATCTTATGATGTTTCTTTTTCTGTGTGAGTTATTTCAGTTAGAATCATCATACCTGAATCCACTCATTGTGCTACTAAGGGCCTGATGACACAGATTTCATTGCTGAGTGATATTGCTTTGTAAGTAAATACCACAACTTTTTTATCCATTTTTCACTTTCTGCGATGTTGAACTTGTACTGTAAACGAGGTTCTTGTAAACAGAGCCGTTCCAAACTTTGGGGTGGCTGTGTCTTTTTGATTTTAAATTCCCTAAGCTATAGGACCATAAGTGGAAGTGCCCTAGGCTCTGTTGCTTTGTTTTTTAGATGTTTCAGGAAACACCATACACTTCTCCCGAGTGGTTCTTGGCAATTTACATCCCGCCCTTCAGCATAACAAGGCTCCCAGTTCTCCATGGCCTGTCCTGCCTTTCTGGATTTTACACTTTTTTCAGATGGCCCTTTTGACCGGGGGGAAGTGAGACTTCATTGTAGTGCAGATTTCCTTTGCAAGCTTGCTTGGTTGGCCAAAAAGGGCGTATGCGTTTTTTCCTGAATATATTCAGGAAAAAACGCATACGCCCTTTTTGGCCAAGTGCATCATTGTGGACGTTCTGCCTCTTTTCCTATGCTTTCAATGCAATTCCAGTCTACCTCCTGAAATCGGTTTCCTGCAATTCTGCCCCGCTTTCAAGTCCTCTTGGCAGCCTTACTTCAGTCTATTTTTGGACGATAGCTGTCATTTATAACTCTGCAGGTTTGTGAATTACAGTGCCCCTGAGCTCCTTTCTTCAACTCGCTTTCTTGTGAGCTGGCCGCAACACCGCAGGATGGCTTCAGGCCCTAATCTGGTTCCGGCCCGACATGCTGAGCCTTTGGTTAATTCCTCTTCCTGGTGGGAAATGAGAGTTATATTTGCCCGTCCAGACACCTGCAGCTAGCCTCTCATTGGTTCTCGCTATTCCTGTTCATCTTCCGCAGAAATTGCAAACTGGGCCAAACAGGAGGTTAAAGGGACTGACTCTCCAAGTCGGGAGAGTGTTAGTAAAGCGTCTGGAGTGTTGCACCCGAGTACCAGGGTAGGAAAACTGAGACATATTTGAACACGTCTCCCATTCACATGGTTGATCATACTCTGGGTTCCACATGCATGTTTTAGCTGAAGGAAGAATACCTTAAACCTGGAGAGTTGAGACCCGTGGAATGGGTACCGTGCAATATGACTTCAAAGGGTCTTCATTTGCTCACCGAACCTCTCCAATCCTATCACTGCTGCCTTTATGCCCCTGTACACACGCTTGATTCTCTTTTGGAGACATAGCAATCCATACGTTTTAAGATACTTACTAGTCAGGTACATTCTTAGGCGTTTAATATGGGGTTTTGAGTCCATTTCGTTGAGCAAGGAGTAGCTCTTGTCTATTCCATATTTGGCTTAAGGAACTTTATCTGTGCTCATTTCAATCTCTGGTTTTATGCAGCACCCCAACTCACCTTTCCCCTTAAGCAAGCATAAGTTGGTTTTCTAAATTTGAGACCCTGTTCTGTTCTGTAATTCAGTTCCTGTGTAGCCAAGTTTACATTCCGTGTATTACTGATATCTTATGATGTTTCTTTTTCTGTGTGACTTATTTCAGTTAGAATCATCATACCTGAATCCACTCATTGTGCTGCTACGGGCCTGATGACATAGATTTCATTGCTGAGTGATACTGCATTGTACGTAAGTACCACAAGTTCTTTATCCATTTTTCACTTTCTGTGATATTGAACTTGTACGGTAAACGAGGTTCTTGTAAACGGAGGCGTCCCAAACTTTGGGGTGGCTGTGTCTTTTTGATTTTAATTTCCCTAAGCTATAGGACCATAAGTGGAAGTGCCCTAGGCTCTGTTGCTTTGTTTTTTAGATGTTTCAGGAAACACCATACACATCTCCTGAGTGTCTGTTGGCAATTTACATCCCGCCCATCAGCATAACAAGGCTCCCAGTTCTCCATGGCCTCTCCTGCCATTCTGGATTTTACACTTTTTTCAGATGGCCCTTTTGACCGGGGGGAAGTGAGACTTCATTGTAGTGCAGATTTCCTTTGCAAGTTTGCTTGGTTGGCCAAAAAGGGCGTATGCGTTTTTTCCTGAATATATTCAGGAAAAAACGCATACGCCCTTTTTGGCCAAGTGCATCATTGTGGACGTTCTGCCTCTTTTCCTATGCTTTCAATGCAATTCCAGTCTACCTCCTGAAATCAGTTTCCTGTAATTCTGCCCCGCTTTCAAGTCCTCTTGGCAGCCTTACTTCAGTATATTTTTGGACGATAGCTGTCATTTATAACTCTGCAGGTTTGTGAATTACAGTGCCCCTGAGCTCCTTTCTTCAACTCGCTTTCTTGTGACCTGGCCGCAACACCGCAGGATGTCTTCAGGCCCTAATCTGGTTCTGGCACGGCACGCTGAGCCTTTGGTTAATTCCTCTTCCTGGTGGGAAATGAGAGTTAAATTTGCCCATCCAGACACCTCCAGCTAGTCTCTCATTGGTTCTCGCTATTCCTGTTCATCTTCCACAGAAATTGCAAACTGGGCCAAACAGGAGGTTAAAGGGACTGACTCTCCAAGTCGGGAGAGTGTTAGTAAAGCATCTGGAATGTTGCACCCGAGTACCAGGGTACGAAAACTGAGACATATTTGAACACGTCTCCTGATCACATGGTTGATCATACTCTGGGTTCCACATGCATGTTTTAGCTGAAGGAAGAATACCTTAAACCTGGACAGTTGAGACCCGTGGAATGGGTACCATGCAATATGACTTCAAAGGGTCTTCATTTGCTCACCGAACATCTCCAATCCTATCACTGCTGCGTTTATGCCCCTGTACACATGCTTGATTCTCTTTCGGAGACATAGCAATCCATAGGTTTTAAGATAATTACTAGTCAGGTACATTCTTAGGCGTTTAATATGCGGTGTTGAGTCCATTTCTTTGAACAAGGAGTAGCTCTTGTCTATTCCATATTTGGCTTAAGGAACTTTATCTGTGCTCATTTCAATCTCTGGTTTTATGCAGCACCCCAACTCACCTTTACCCTTAAGCAAGCATAAGTTGGTTTTCTAAATTTGAGACCCTGTTCTGTTCTGTAATTCAGTTCCTGTATAGCCAAGTTTCCATTCCGTGTATTACTGATATCTTATGATGTTTCTTTTTCTGTGTGAGTTATTTCAGTTAGAATCATCATACCTGAATCCACTCATTGTGCTGCTAAGGGCCTGATGACACAGATTTCATTGCTGAGTGATATTGCTTTGTAAGTAAATACCACAACTTCTTTATCCATTTTTCACTTTCTGCGATGTTGAACTTGTACTGTAAACGAGGTTCTTGTAAACAGAGGCATCCCAAACTTTGGGGTGGCTGTGTCTTTTTGATTTTAATTTCCCTAAGCTATAGGACCATAAGTGGAAGTGCCCTAGGCTCTGTTGCTTTGTTTTTTAGATGTTTCAGGAAACACCATACACTTCTCCCGAGTGTCTGTTGGCAATTTACATCCCGCCCATCAGCATAACAAGGCTCCCAGTTCTCCATGGCCTGTCCTGCCTTTCTGGATTTTACACTTTTTTCAGATGGCCCTTTTGACCGGGGGGAAGTGAGACTTCATTGTAGTGCAGATTTCCTTTGCAAGCTTGCTTGGTTGGCCAAAAAGGGCGTATGCGTTTTTTCCTGAATATATTCAGGAAAAAACGCATACGCCCTTTTTGGCCAAGTGCATCATTGTGGACGTTCTGCCTCTTTTCCTATGCTTTCAATGCAATTCCAGTCTACCTCCTGAAATCGGTTTCCTGCAATTCTGCCCCGCTTTCAAGTCCTCTTGGCAGCCTTACTTCAGTCTATTTTTGGACGATATCTGTCATTTATAACTCTGCAGGTTTGTGAATTACAGTGCCCCTGAGCTCCTTTCTTCAACTCGCTTTCTTGTGACCTGGCCGCAACACCGCAGGATGTCTTCAGGCCCTAATCTGGTTCTGGAACGGCACGCTGAGCCTTTGGTTAATTCCCATTCCTGGTGGGAAATGAGAGTTAAATTTGCCCATCCAGACACCTCCAGCTAGTCTCTCATTGGTTCTCGCTATTCCTGTTCATCTTCCACAGAAATTGCAAACTGGGCCAAACAGGAGGTTAAAGGGACTGACTCTCCAAGTCGGGAGAGTGTTAGTAAAGCATCTGGAATGTTGCACCCGAGTACCAGGGGAGGAAAACTGAGACATATTTGAACACGTCTCCCGATCACATGGTTGATCATACTCTGGGTTCCACATGCATGTTTTAGCTGAAGGAAGAATACCTTAAACCTGGAGAGTTGAGACCCGTGTAATGGGTACCATGCAATATGACTTCAAAGGGTCTTCATTTGCTCACCGAACCTCTCCAATCCTATCACTGCTGCGTTTATGCCCCTGTACACACGCTTGATTCTCTTTCGGAGACATAGCAATCCATAGGTTTTAAGATACTTACTAGTCAGGTACATTCTTAGGCGTTTAATATGCGGTGTTGAGTCCATTTCGTTGAGCAAGGCGTAGCTCTTGTCTATTCCATATTTGGCTTAAGGAACTTTATCTGTGCTCATTTCAATCTCTGGTTTTATGCAGGACCCCAACTCACCTTTACCCTTAAGCAAGCATAAGTTGGTTTTCTAAATTTGAGACCCTGTTCTGTTCTGTAATTCAGTTCCTGTGTAGCCAAGTTTACATTCCGTGTATTACTGATATCTTATGATGTTTCTTTTCTGTGTGACTTATTTCAGTTAGAATCATCATACCTGAATCCACTCATTGTGCTGCTAAGGGCCTGATGACATAGATTTCATTGCTGAGTGATATTGCTTTGTAAGTAAATACCACAACTTCTTTATCCATTTTTCACTTTCTGCGATGTTGAACTTGTACTGTAAACGAGGTTCTTGTAAACAGAGGCATCCCAAACTTTGGGGTGGCTGTGTCTTTTTGATTTTAATTTCCCTAAGCTATAGGACCATAAGTGGAAGTGCCCTAGGCTCTGTTGCTTTGTTTTTTAGATGTTTCAGGAAATACCATACACTTCTCCGGAGTGTCTGTTGGCAATTTACATCCCGCCCATCAGCATAACAAGGCTCCCAGTTCTCCATGGCCTGTCCTGCCTTTCTGGATTTTACACTTTTTTCAGATGGCCCTTTTGACCGGGGGGAAGTGAGACTTCATTGTAGTGCAGATTTCCTTTGCAAGCTTGCTTGGTTGGCCAAAAAGGGCGTATGCGTTTTTTCCTGAATATATTCAGGAAAAAACGCATACGCCCTTTTTGGCCAAGTGCATCATTGTGGACGTTCTGCCTCTTTTCCTATGCTTTCAATGCAATTCCAGTCTACCTCCTGAAATCGGTTTCCTGCAATTCTGCCCCGCTTTCAAGTCCTCTTGGCAGCCTTACTTCAGTCTATTTTTGGACGATATCTGTCATTTATAACTCTGCAGGTTTGTGAATTACAGTGCCCCTGAGCTCCTTTCTTCAACTCGCTTTCTTTTGAGCTGGCCGCAACACTGCAGGATGGCTTCAGGCCCTAATCTGGTTCTGGCACGGCACGCTGAGCCTTTGGTTATTTCCTCTTCCTGGTGGAAAATGAGAGTTAAATTTGCCCGTCCAGACACCTCCAGCTAGCCTCTCATTGGTTCTCGCTATTCCTGTTCATCTTCCGCAGAAATTGCAAACTGGGCCAAACAGGAGGTTAAAGGCGCTGACTCTCCAAGTGGGGAGAGTGTTAGTAAAGCGTCTGGAATGTTGCACCCGAGTACCAGGGGAGGAAAACTGAGACATATTTGAACACGTCTCTCGTTCACATGGTTGATCATACTCTGGGTTCCACATGCATGTTTTAGCTGAAGGAAGAATACCTTAAACCTGGAGAGTTGAGACCCGTGTAATGGGTATCATGCAATATGACTTCAAAGGGTCTTCATTGGCTCACCGAACCTCTCCAATCCTATCACTGCTGCGTTTATGCCCCTGTACACACGCTTGATTCTCTTTCGGAGACATAGCAATCCATAGGTTTTAAGATACTTACTAGTCAGGTACATTCTTAGGCGTTTAATATGCGGTGTTGAGTCCATTTCGTTGAGCAAGGAGTAGCTCTTGTCTATTCCATATTTGGCTTAAGGAACTTTATCTGTGCTCATTTCAATCTCTGGTTTTATGCAGCACCCCAACTCACCTTTACCCTTAAGCAAGCATAAGTTGGTTTTCTAAATTTGAGACCCTGTTCTGTTCTGTAATTCAGTTCCTGTGTAGCCAAGTTTACATTCCGTGTATTACTGATATCTTATGATGTTTCTTTTTCTGTGTGACTTATTTCAGTTAGAATCATCGTACCTGAATCCACTCATTGTGCTGCTAAGGGCCTGATGACACAGATTTCATTGCTTGGTGATATTGCTTTGTAAGTAAATACCACAACTTCTTTATCCATTTTTCACTTTCTGCGATGTTGAACTTGTACTGTAAACGAGGTTCTTGTAAACAGAGGCGTCCCAAACTTTGGGGTGGCTGTGTCTTTTTGATTTTAATTTCCCTAAGCTATAGGACCATAAGTGGCAGTGCCCTAGGCTCTGTTGCTTTGTTTTTTAGATGTTTCAGGAAACACCATACACTTCTCCCAAGTGTCTGTTGGCAATTTACATCCCGCCCATCAGCATAACAAGGCTCCCAGTTCTCCATGGCCTGTCCTGCCTTTCTGGATTTTACACATTTTTCAGATGGCCCTTTTGACCGGGGGGAAGTGAGACTTCATTGTAGTGCAGATTTCCTTTGCAAGCTTGCTTGGTTGGCCAAAAAGGGCGTATGCGTTTTTTCCTGAATATATTCAGGAAAAAACGCATACGCCCTTTTTGGCCAAGTGCATCATTGTGGACGTTCTGCCTCTTTTCCTATGCTTTCAATGCAATTCCAGTCTACCTCCTGAAATCGGTTTCCTGCAATTCTGCCCCGCTTTCAAGTCCTCTTGGCAGCCTTACTTCAGTCTATTTTTGGACGATAGCTGTCATTTATAACTCTGCAGGTTTGTGAATTACAGTGCCCCTGAGCTCCTTTCTTCAACTCGCTTTCTTGTGAGCTGGCCGCAACACCGCAGGATGGCTTCAGGCCCTAATCTGGTTCCGGACCGGCATGCTGAGCCTTTGGTTAATTCCTCTTCCTGGTGGGAAATGAGAGTTAAATTTGCCCGTCCAGACACCTGCAGCTAGCCTCTCATTGGTTCTCGCTATTCCTGTTCATCTTCCGCAGAAATTGCAAACTGGGCCAAACAGGAGTTTAAAGGGACTGACTCTCCAAGTCGGGAGAGTGTTAGTAAAGCGTCTGGAGTGTTGCACCCGAGTACCAGGGTAGGAAAACTGAGACATATTTGAACACGTCTCCCGATCACATGGTTGATCATACTCTGGGTTCCACATGCATGTTTTAGCTGAAGGAAGAATACCTTAAACCTGGAGAGTTGAGACCCGTGGAATGGGTACCGTGCAATATGACTTCAAAGGGTCTTCATTTGCTCACCGAACCTCTCCAATCCTATCACTGCTGCATTTATGCCCCTGTACACACGCTTGATTCTCTTTTGGAGACATAGCAATCCATAGGTTTTAAGATACTTACTAGTCAGGTACATTCTTAGGCGTTTAATATGTGGTGTTGAGTCATTTCTCTGAGCAAGGAGTGACTCTTGTCTATTCCATATTTGGCTTAAGGAACTTTATCTGTGCTCATTTCAATCTCTGGTTTTATGCAGCACCCCAACTCACCTTTCCCCTTAAGCAAGCATAAGTTGGTTTTCTAAATTTGAGACCCTGTTCTGTTTTGGAATGCAGTTCCTGTGTAGCCAAGTTTACATTCCGTGTATTAGTGATATCTTATGATGTTTCTTTTTCTGTGTGTCTTATTTCAGTTAGAATCATCGTACCTGAATCCACTCATTATGCTGCTACGGGCCTGATGACATAGATTTCATTGCTGAGTGATACTGCATTGTACGTAAGTACCACAAGTTCTTTATCCATTTTTCACTTTCTGTGATATTGACCTTGTACGGTAAACGAGGTTCTTGTAAACGGAGGGGTCCCGAACTTTGGGGTGGCTGTGTCTTTTTGATTTTAATTTCCCTAAGCTATAGGACCATAAGTGGAAGTGCCCTAGGCTCTGTTGCTTTGTTTTTTAGATGTTTCAGGAAACACCATACACTTCTCCCGAGTGGTTGTTGGCAATTTACATCCCGCCCATCAGCATAACAAGGCTCCCAGTTCTCCATGGCCTGTCCTGCCTTTCTGGATTTTACACTTTTTTCAGATGGCCCTTTTGACCGGGGGGAAGTGAGACTTCATTGTAGTGCAGATTTCCTTTGCAAGCTTGCTTGGTTGGCCAAAAAGGGCGTATGCGTTTTTTCCTGAATATATTCAGGAAAAAACGCATACGCCCTTTTTGGCCAAGTGCATCATTGTGGACGTTCTGCCTCTTTTCCTATGCTTTCAATGCAATTCCAGTCTACCTCCTGAAATCGGTTTCCTGCAATTCTGCCCCGCTTTCAAGTCCTCTTGGCAGCCTTACTTCAGTCTATTTTTGGACGATAGCTGTCATTTATAACTCTGCAGGTTTGTGAATTACAGTGCCCCTGAGCTCCTTTCTTCAACTAGCTTTCTTGTGACCTGGCCGCAACACCGCAGGATGGCTTCAGGCCCTAATCTGGTTCCGGCACGGCACGCTGAGCCTTTGGTTATTTCCTCTTCCTGGTGGGAAATGAGAGTTAAATTTGCCCGTCCAGACACCTCCAGCTAGTCTCTCATTG
This sequence comes from Stenella coeruleoalba, assembly GCF_951394435.1. NCBI lineage: Eukaryota > Metazoa > Chordata > Mammalia > Artiodactyla > Delphinidae > Stenella > Stenella coeruleoalba. The sequence continues at coordinate 1,969,088 of NW_027646017.1, read as the reverse complement.
GTTCTCGCTATTCCTGTTCATCTTCCGCAGAAATTGCAAACTGGGCCAAACAGGAGGTTAAAGGGACTGACTCTCCAAGTCGGGAGAGTGTTAGTAAAGTGTCTGGAATGTTGCACCCGAGTACCAGGGTACGAAAACTGAGACATATTTGAACACTTCTCCCGATCACATGGTTGATCATACTCTAGGTTCCACATGCATGTTTTAGCTGAAGGAAGAATACCTTAAACCTGTGTAGTTGAAACCCGTGGAATGGGTACCATGCAATATGACTTCAAAGGGTCTTCATTTGCTCACCGAATATCTCCAATCCTATCACTGCTGCGTTTATGCCCCTGTACACATGCTTGATTCTCTTTCGGAGACATAGCAATCCATAGGTTTTAAGATACTTACTAGTCAGGTACATTCTTAGGCGTTTAATATGCGGTGTTGAGTCTATTTCGTTGAGCAAGGAGTAGCTCTTGTCTATTCCATATTTGACTTAAGGAACTTTATCTGTGCTCATTTCAATCTCTGGTTTTATGCAGCACCCCAACTCACCTTTACCCTTAAGCAAGCATAAGTTGGTTTTCTAAATTTGAGACCCTGTTCTGTTCTGTAATTCAGTTCCTGTGTAGCCAAGTTTACATTCCGTGTATTACTGATATCTTATGATGTTTCTTTTTCTGTGTGACTTATTTCAGTTAGAATCATCATACCTGAATCCACTCATTGTGCTGCTAAGGGCCTGATGACACAGATTTCATTGCTGAGTGATATTGCTTTGTAAGTCAATACCACAACTTCTTTATCCATTTTTCACTTTCTGCGATGTTGAACTTGTACTGTAAACGAGGTTCTTTTAAACAGAGCCGTTCCAAACTTTGGGGTGGCTGTGTCTTTTTGATTTTAATTTCCCTAAGCTATAGGACCATAAGTGGCAGTGTCCTAGGCTCTGTTGCTTTGTTTTTTAGATGTTTCAGGAAACACCATACACTTCTCCCCAGTGTCTGTTGGCAATTTACATCCCGCCCATCAGCATAACAAGGCTCCCAGTTCTCCATGGCCTGTCCTGCCTTTCTGGATTTTACACTATTTTCAGATGGCCCTTTTGACCGGGGGGAAGTGAGACTTCATTGTAGTGCAGATTTCCTTTGCAAGCTTGCTTGGTTGGCCAAAAAGGGCGTATGCGTTTTTTCCTGAATATATTCAGGAAAAAACGCATACGCCCTTTTTGGCCAAGTGCATCATTGTGGACGTTCTGCCTCTTTTCCTATGCTTTCAATGCAATTCCAGTCTACCTCCTGAAATCGGTTTCCTGCAATTCTGCCCCGCTTTCAAGTCCTCTTGGCAGCCTTACTTCAGTCTATTTTTGGACGATAGCTGTCATTTATAACTCTGCAGGTTTGTGAATTACAGTGCCCCTGAGCTCCTTTCTTCAACTCGCTTTCTTGTGACCTGGCCGCAACACCGCAGGATGGCTTCAGGCCCTAATCTGGTTCTGGCACGCCACGCTGAGCCTTTGGTTAATTCCTCTTCCTGGTGGGAAATGAGAGTTAAATTTGCCCGTCCAGACACCTCCAGCTAGTCTCTCATTGGTTCTCGCTATTCCTGTTCATCTTCCGCAGAAATTGCAAACTGGGCCAAACAGGAGGTTAAAGGGACTGACTCTCCAAGTCGGGAGAGTGTTAGTAAAGTGTCTGGAATGTTGCACCCGAGTACCAGGGTACGAAAACTGAGACATATTTGAACACGTCTCCTGATCACATGGTTGATCATACTCTAGGTTCCACATGCATGTTTTAGCTGAAGGAAGAATACCTTAAACCTGGGTAGTTGAAACCCGTGGAATGGGAACCATGCAATATGACTTCAAAGGGTCTTCATTTGCTCACCGAACATCTCCAATCCTATCACTGCTGCGTTTATGCCCCTGTACACATGCTTGATTCTCTTTCGGAGACTTAGCAATCCATAGGTTTTAAGATACTTACTAGTCAGGTACATTCTTAGGCGTTTAATATGCGGTGTTGAGTCCATTTCATTGAGCAAGGAGTAGCTCTTGTCTATTCCATATTTGGCTTAAGGAACTTTATCTGTGCTCATTTCAATCTCTGGTTTTATGCAGCACCCCAACTAACCTTTCCCCTTAAGCAAGCATAAGTTGGTTTTCTAAATTTGAGACCCTGTTCTGTTCTGTAATTCAGTTCCTGTGTAGCCAAGTTTAAATTCCGTGTATTACTGATATCTTATGATGTTTCTTTTTCTGTGTGACTTATTTCAGTTAGAATCATCATACCTGAATCCACTCATTGTGCTGCTAAGGACCTGATGTCATAGATTTCATTGCTGAGTGATATTGCTTTGTAAGTGAATACCACAATTTCTTTATCCATTTTTCACTTTCTGCGATGTTGAACTTGTACTGTAAACGAGGTTCTTGTAAACAGAGGCGTTCCAAACTTTGGGGTGGCTGTGTCTTTTTGATTTTAATTTCCCTAAGCTATAGGACCATAAGTGGAAGTGCCCTAGGCTCTGTTGCTTTGTTTTTTAGATGTTTCAGGAAACACCATACACTTCTCCAGAGTGGCTGTTGGCAATTTACATCCCGCCCATCAGCATAAGAAGGCTCCCAGTTCTCCATGGCCTGTCGTGCCTTTATGGATTTTACACTTTTTTCAGATGGCCCTTTTGACCGGGGGGAAGTGAGACTTCATTGTAGTGCAGATTTCCTTTGCAAGCTTGCTTGGTTGGCCAAAAAGTGCGTATGCGTTTTTTCCTGAATATATTCAGGAAAAAACGCATACGCCCTTTTTGGCCAAGTGCATCATTGTCGAGTTTCTGACTCTCTTCATATGCTTTCAATGCAATTCCAGTCTACCTCCTGAAATCGGTTTCCTGCAATTCTGCCTTGCTTTCAATGCCTCTTCATAGCCTTACCTCAATATATTTTTTAAAAATAGTTGGCCTTTATAACTCTGCAGGTTTTTGAATTGCAGTGGCCCTTAGCTCCATTTTTTAGCTCTTATTTTTGTGGTCTTGCCCCATAACCACAGGATTCCTTGAAGCCCTATTTTTCTTCTGGGGCACCTTGCTGTGCCTTTGGTTAATTCTTCTTACTGATGTGATATTAGAGTGACATGTGCCCATTGAAACCGCTACAGCTAGTTTCTCACTGGTTCCCCCTATTCCCATTCATCCTCTGCACTAACTGCAGACTGTGCGATACCAGAACTTAAAGGCATTGACTCCATGTGGGGATGTTGTTAGTAAAGCGGCTGGAATGTCGATCCGGAGCCCCAGGAGAGGAAAAATGAGGTGCGTTTTAGAAACCTTTCCCGATCATATGGTATACCAGTCGCTGGGTTTCCCAAGCATGGTTTAGCTGTAGGAAGATTCCCTTCAACCTGGAGTGTTGGGACCCTTGGACTGAGTAGCATGAAGTATTGCATTAAACTTTCGGCAGTTGCTCACCAAAGCTCACCAATCCTGTCAGCCCCAAGTGTCCAGCCTTATGTCTTATCCAGCTGTGGGTTTATATGTGGTCAATCCAGGTTGCATCACAGCCCCTGAGCGAATTTTGTAAGAATTTTTCTCTCTTTCATTGTTTCAGCGTTTTGTTTTTAAAATTTATTTCTATAATGGGGTTTAGCTCCTTTTCACTGCTGTGTTTGTGCCGCTCTGCACACACTTGATTCCCTTATGGAGATATATCAATACATGGGTTTTAAGATTCTTATTCCTCAGATATATTTCTCTGCGGTGTATAGGGTGTGTTGAGGCCTGTTCATTGAGCAAGGTGTAGATCTTGTCTAATACCTATTTGGTTTATTGAACGGTATCTGTGCTAATTTCAAACTCTGGTTTTATGCATCACCCCACCTCTCCTTTCCCCTTAAGCTGACATAAGTGTGTTTTCTAAATGTGAGACACTGTTCTGTTCTGTAATTCATTTCTTGTGCAGCCATATTTACCCTCCCTCTATAAGTGATATCTTATGATATGTTTCTTTTTCTGTTTGACTTATTTCAAGTAGTATTATCGGACCTAAATCCACTCTTTATCCTTCTACTAGCCTTATTACATTGATTTCATGGTGAAGAGATATTCCATTGTACATAAGTACCACATCTTCTTTATCCATTGTTCTCTTTCCTGGGATATTTAAGGTGTACTGAAGTTGAGGTTCTTGTAAACAGAGTAGCCCTAAACTGTGGTGTGCTTGTGTCTTGTTGATTTTTAGACTTCCCTAGATATACTCCCATGATTGGAAGTGTCCTATGCTCTGTAGCTCTGTTTTTTAGATGATTTAGGAACCACCATACACTTCTCCAGAGTGGCTCTCGGCAGTTCACACACTGCCCATCAGCGTATAAAGGCTCCCTGTTCTCCATGGCCTGTCCTGCATTTCTGGTTTTTACAATTTTTTAGGATGGCCCTTTTGACCGGTGGGAAGTGAGACTTCTTTGTTGTGCACATTTGCATTGCTTGCTTGCTTCGTTGCCCATAAAGTGCGTATGCGTTTTTTCCTGGATATAATCAGGAAAAAACGCATACGCCCTTTTGGGCCAACTGCATCATTGTCGAAATTCTGCCGCTTTTCATGTGCGTTAAAGACGAGTCCAATCTATCTCTTGAAATCTGTTTCTTGCAATTCTGTCTTGCATTCAGATCCTCTTCTTTGCCTTACCTCAACATATTTTTGGACGTTAGTTTTCATTTATAACTCTGCAGGTTTGTGAATTGCAGTGACCCTGAGCTCCATTTTTTAAGTTGCTCTTTTGTGAGCTGGCCTCAAACCCGCAGGATTGCTTCAGGCCCTATTTTGGCTCCGGCGAGGCAGGCTGAGCCTTCCTTTAATTCTTACTCTTAATGGGAAATTAGAGTGATATGTGCCCGTCCAAACCCCTACAACTCTTCTCTCATTGGTTCCCCCTCTTCCCGTTCATCCTCCTCACAATTTGCAAAATGTGTGAAACAGAAGTTTAAATGTGCTGATTCTCCAAGTGGGGAGATTCTAAGTAGCGTGGCTGGAATGGTGAACAGGAGCACCAGGAGAGGATAAATGAGGTGCATTTTAGACACATCTCCCGATCACATGGTGTACAGTCCTCTGGGTTTCCATGCATGTTTTAGCTGTAGGAAGATCCCTTGAACCTGCAGATTTGGGACCCATTGAATGGGTACCAGGTAGTATTACTTTAAAGGGTGTGCATTTCCTCACCCAACCTCACATTTCTCTTAGCGCAAACAGTTTCCAGCCTTATGTCTCATCCTGCTGTGGGTCTAGATGTGTTCAATCCATGTTGCATCACCGTCCCTGAGGAAAAGTTGTAAGAGGTTTTCTCTGTCTCTCTGTCGTTTATTTTTTTCAATTTATTACTATATTGGTTACAGCTGATTTTCAAAGCTCTGTTTCTTGCTGCTGTACATCCACTTGATTCACGTACAGAGAGACATCAATAAATTCTTTTTCAGATTCTTACCAGGCGTATATATTCTTTTCCGGTGACTTGAGTGTGCTGAGTGCAGTTCTTTTAGCTACCGTGTAGGCCTTGTTGATTATCAGTTTGGTATTTGGAATGGTATCTTTGCTAATTTCAACCTCCTGGATGATGCCTCACCCCTCCCCACCTTTCCCGTTTAGCAGCCTTATGCGTGTTTTCTACATATTTGACTATGTTTTTGTTTTGTAATTTATTTCATGTGTAGCCATTTTGGATTCCACCTTTAAGTGATATCTTATGATATGTGTCTTTTTCTTTTTGAATTCTGTCACTTAGAATGATCATACGTAACTCCTCCGGAGTTGTTACAACTGGCCATATTTCATTGATTTCCAGGCTGAATAATATTCCACTCTACCTAAGTACCACATCTCTATCCATTTTTTCCCTCCAGAGACATTTAAGTTATATCCTAGTCGAGGATCTTTTAAACAGAGAGGGGGTAAACATTGGGGTGCCTGTGTCCTCTCGATTTTTGTTTTTCCCAAGATATACGCCCATGAGTGCAAGTGCCCTATGCTCTGTAGCTCATTTTTTAGATGCTTTAGTAAACACAATACACTTCTCCAGAATGGCCGTTGGCAATATACATTTCCACTATAAGTCTCACAGGGCTCCCTCTTCTCGTTGCCCTGTCCTGCATTTCTGTTGTTTACGCTTTATGAGGATGGCTCTTCTGACTGATGCGAAGTGATATCTTTTGTAGTATTGACTTCCAGTGCCCACCTGTTTGGTTGGCTAAAAAAGTGTATGCCCTTTTCTTGAATATATACAGAAAAGAACGCATACACCCTTTTTGGCCAACTGCAATGTTGGCAACGTTCAGCTCCTTTTCTTGTGCTTAATGGCGAGTCCTTTCTACCTCCTCAAATCCCTTTCCTGCCATTCTCCCTTGCTTACAAGTCCTTTTCTCTGACTTTCCTCAAGACATTTTTCAGTGATGGATATTTTCAACTCTGCAGTTTTGTGAATTTTACTGCCCCTGAGTTCCATTGTTCAACTTGTGTTTATGGGAACTGGCCACAAAGCAGCGGGATTTCCTCAAGCCCTATACTGTTTCCATGGGCAACCCTAGCCTTTGGTCAATTCGTCTTCCTGATTGGAAATTAGAGTGACATGTGCCTGTCTGAACACCTAGGACTTGTCTCTCATTGTTCTTCATCCTTCCGCTTCATCCTCTGGACAAATTCCAAACTGTACGCAACAGGATGTTGACAGTGCTGACATCTCCAAGTGGGGAGACTGTTAGTAAAGACGCTGGAGGTGTGAACCCGAGCACCAGGAGATGAGGAGATGAGATGCCTTTTCCAAACTCTTCCCGATCAGATGGTATACCATCCTCTGGGTGTGACAGACATGTTTTAGCAGTAGGAAGAGTCCCATTCATGTAAGGAGAACACCAGGGCTTTTTCAAAATCAGTGTCTCCCCGAAACCCAAACTGGGGAAGTTTTTAAGCTACAGCTACACATATGTTCATTAAGGGCCTTGGGAAGTAGGCAGAGTCCAAACTTTAGATGATTGAAGTCTTCAGGGTCAGAAGCACTCACCACCAGCTTCCCTTAGGCTACACTTTAACTGTCATTGATAGATGATGTCAATAAAAATATCTATTCTTTTTCAGATTATTTCCCCTTATAGGTTATTGCAAAATGTTGAGTGTAGTTCCCTGTGCTATACAGTAGTTCCTTGTTGATGATCTATTTTATACATAGCAGTGTGTATGTGTTCATTCCAAACTGTTAATTTATCCCTCCTCCCACCTTTCCCCTTTGGTAATAATAAATTATAAGATTTTATACTTCTCAGAAATGGGGGAGCTGAAAGAGAGGTATCATTTTCAATGGAAAAGCATTTAAAACAAGATTGAAGGTTTAACCAAGATTATTAGCTGTACATCCTTGGAAAGAAATCACTTCGTTTCTCTAATATTGACCTGACAAATAAGACAAACCTTTTCACTGAACTTGCTTATAAAAAGTGATGGAAATATCAAATGGAAGTGTTAAAAACATCTTATTTTACCCGAGCCTTATACACTGTTCTATGTTAACTACAGTTTGGCTCACACATCTGTTCATTGAGGTTACAATAGTCTCAATTTCTGTTACTGATCCTCCAGAGTGGACCCCAACAAGTGTCCCCCTGCCCAGTGTCATTGGGGCCAACAGATCGAGACTGAGTTTGGTTCACAAGCAAAGGAAACTTTATATTTTGATCAGAGAATGGAGAGGTGAGAGCATGCACTACCCCGTGGGCTGTGGGCTGGGCTGCTGTGTAGAGATCCTGTCAGAGTCAGTGGGAGGGAGGGAGGCGGCGGAGCTCTCGAGGGCCGGGTTGGCTGTAGCTCAGGCTCTATATCGTGGAGTCTGCACTGGGCCCCAGGAGCTGAGGTGTCGACCCAGCCATTCTGCACTAGGAAATCTGGTCTGAAGTGCCGGGTGTGGAACCTCTGCATGCGGGACCCTAGGAGCACGTGAAATTAGACAAAGCACAAAGGATAAAAAAGGTTAGACTTGACTTTATTGCCCAGATTCTATTTTTATCTCCCAGGGATTTTTAATGGGCTTTGCTGGGGACAAACCCCTCCTCTGCCTTTTGTCCCGTTCCTCATTCTTGGAGTGCTGAGGGTGCAGACCCTTCTTCTGTAACTGCTGAGTGCTGAGTTGGGAGCCCTCATACCCTGGGGCGAGGGTCAGAGCTTCTCCCCAGCAGCCTCCCGGTGACGTTGATTGTCCCCAGGACCCCTGCCTCCCTGCTCGTCCACCTGAGCACCAGCATTGGAAGTGTTATAGATTCTAATGACCTTTAAGGGTCCAGGAAAGAGATGTGCAGAGACGCTGTGGGGGCCGGTTTCACCCCGCCCCACATTTGTTCGGCCACCTTAGGCTGACCGTCTCTGCCAGCCTAGATGCTCTGACCAGTAGTCTGCGCTTTCTTCAATTAGGCCCCTGAATTAACGTACAAACAGCACCAGGTGTCAGAGCCCTGCCCGCTCAACTCCCAGACAGTCCAGGGTCAGTGGTGACCAAGGACCATGATGGCTACTGAGTCAACAGCCTTTTGAAGTAAACAGGAGTCCAGCCGGTCTTATTGGCCACCATCATCACGGTGTCTGTAGGCTTTTCTATGGTGACAGTGTGGTATACTGTTCCCCCGCCAAGATTATTAGCTCCCCTCTGGGTGCAGTAAGTCCTGCAAGCAGTAGTCTACTCTTTTGGGACACACTCTTGTTGTTTTATGAGAGAAACTCCAGGTCAAGTGATGTTCACACGAGTCGTCATGGTGCCCTGTTGCCCCCGGTTATCTCTCTGGATGTTGGAGTTGGAGGGCCTCCTCACTCGAGGTCGGTGTGCCCACGGAGCGAACCCTGCAACTTCAGGGCATGGTTGGTGGTTAGGATCACCACGTGGGGTCCTTTTCCCTTAGGAGGGAGGTGGCCTTTTGGGCTGCTGATTTCCAGGTTTTTAGATACCGCCAGTATCTTGGCCAGATGTGGCAGCGGGCCAAGCCCCTTAGTGACCGTAGTTTATCCTACCTGGATGGCATTCTTGCATTGTTCCATTTCAAGTGGTCCCAGTTTTTGCACTAATTCTCCAATGGCGATTCACCTTTCACCGGGAATGTAAAGGTCAAAGGGTTTAGCTAAATTAGGGAGTTCCAGGGCAAGGGTCTGAATTGACTGCTCTTTCCATTCTTGAAAGGCCACTTCTGGATTCTATTCAAAAGGATCATCATCTTTTCCTTTCAGTGTTTCATATAGAGGCCCAGCTAGTAGACTGTAGTTAGGGATCCAGAAGCAGCAAACCCTGGCCTCCCCAGGAACCCCTAAGCTGTCTTCTAGTTTTAGAAAGGGGTAAGGCTGAAAATGGTTTCTTCCCTTTCCTGGGATGGGCTTCTCTGACCTTCTGTGAGAATGAAGCCCAGGCAGGTCACCGCAGTCTGTGATATTTGAGCTTTTTCTTGGACAACTTCTATCCTTTATTGGCTTGGTAGTTCAGAGGCCTCCTTAGTAGGGCTGGTGATCAGAATGTCGTCTGCATATTGAAGGAGGGTTTCCTTTTCCAGAGGTAGAACTTTTAGGTCTTTAGCTAAGCTTTCCCCAAAGATGGTGTGGGAATTTTTGCACCCTTGGGGCCAGACGGCCCGGAAGTATTGTTTTAGTTGTATGTTGAGTCCTGCCACTCACAAGCCAAAATTTCTTGTGACTCTGGGACTAATGGAATACAAAAGAAGGCATCATTGAAGACTAATACAGAATACCATGTCCTGGTGGTTGGTAGAATGACCAGCAGGGTGTAGGAATTAGGAGCAACTGGAGGTATATCCTCGGTGGCTTCACTGACTGTCCTGACATCCTTTACCAGGTCCCCAGCAGCCCATGGGGCTCTCGTGGTCAGACCAATCCCAGAATATGGAGCTCACCTGGGCAGGTACCCCACCCCCACCCCAGCCCACGGGGCTCTCGTGGTCAGGCCCCTCCCAGGATACAGAGCTACCCTTGCAGGTACCGTGGCAGGGCTGGGCACACAGGAACCGTGCACATAGCCCTCATTGCAGAGCACCCCCAGCTCACCTGTCGCTCAGAGCTGACACAGAGCACCTCAGAGCAGGACTTGAACTAACAAACAGCAGCTGCGACAGGTCTGTGACCCTGGGCATCACTCCGTGAGGCCTCCCTCCACCTGGTCTTCCAGAGACTTCCACTGCACCCGGGGCACCAGGCCTCTGTCTCCAACCACCACCCACCCCTCCTCTCCCTGACTCCTGGGTTCCTCTCATTAGGAGAGGGTTTTCTTGAAGTTGTCTCCCACTCATGGGCCAGATAAAATGATTAGAAAACAAGCCAAAGCTGCAGCCCCTTGTCTATCCTGACTCTCAGGAGCCCACACCTGTTCCTTGGACCTGGCCGGTTCAGCAAGTTCCATTTTCTGCAACTGTGAGCCCCTGAGGGGTGATGATTGGCTGACCTGGGCAGCCTTACCGTGCCGGCCAGCCCTCCCCAGGTGTGCCTGGGTTGAGATCAATATAAATACCACTCCAGGCAGCAAGAGCCCCTGCAGCCGTGCCTGACGCCATTTTCTCTGCCCTGTCAGCAGTCTCGGGGCTGGGCTGGTGGGAGGGAGTGAGAGGCCACGGCTTTGTGGGTGGCCCAGTGTGAGTGGGGCTCTGCTGGACTTTCTGCAGCAGTTGCCAGGCTGCCACCTGCTAAAGAAGAGGATGTGTCACCCATACCTGCTGCTGGAATTTCTCCCTGGGCAGAGGTGAGGAAGGAAAAAAGCAGTGGGGGCAGGGACAGGACGGGTATCTCAGGCAGGGAAATGGAAATCTTCCAGAAGAGCACCCAGGGCCAGGACCATCCTGGCTGGCCTGCAGGCACCAAGTCGGCCGGCATGCTGTCACTCGTGTGGCTCTATGGCCCTTCCTCTAGGCTTTCAAGTCCTTGTATATATTCAGGTGTTTTACCTGGGACGGGTGGGAATAGTTCAGCAGCAACTGGCCTGGGGCTCAGCTCACGTTTACTCACAGATGCCTCGGCACGGTGCCCCAGCTTTGCAATGAGGACACTTGTTGCGTGGGGGCTGCTGGCTGAATGGGAGACGATTCCCCACCACTGACCAACTTCAGAATTGTTTACAACTGGAGCAAGTGCCCTGATACGGTTTTCCTCTGTGTAACTGGTGGGTTCTGTGTTTTTTTTCTCTTTTTCGTTTTTGGTTCAAGGTAGATTTTATTCCTCTTTTTTGTATTTACAGATATAAGCATGGAAATAATTTATTCATATAAATACATGTATGTGCAGGGAATAATTGTTTTTTCTGTTTTATTTTTTAAATTTTACTTCTTTTTAATTTTGAATTTTATTTTATATTTTTATACAGCAGGTTCTTATTGGTTATCTATTTTATACATATAAATGTATACATGCCAATCCCAGTCTCTCAACTCCTCCCACCACCACCCCCCCAACAGCTTTCCCCCCTTGTTGTCCATACGTTTGTTGTCTACATCTGTTGCTCTATTTATGCCTTGCAAAATGGTTAATCTGTACAGTTTTTCTAGGTTCCACATATATGCATGAATATACAAGATTTGTTTTTCTCCTTCTGACTTACTTCACTCTGTATGACAGTCTCTAGATCCATCGACGTCTCTACAAATGACCCAATTTCATTCCTTTTCATGGCTTAGTAATATTCCATTTTATATATGTACCACAGCTTTATGCATTCGTCTGTCTGTGGGCATTTAGGTTGCTTCCATTACCTCGATATTGTAAATAGTGATGCAATGAACATTGCGGTGAATGACTCTTTTTGATTTATGGTTTTGTCTGGGTATAGGTCCAGTACTGGGATTGCTGTATCATATGGTAATTCTATTGTTAGTTTCTTAAGAAATTCCATATTGTTCTCCATAATGACTGTATCAATTTATATTCCCAACAATAGTGGAAGAGGGTTCCTTTTCTCCACACCCTTTCCAGCATTTTTTGTTTGTAGATTTTCAATGATGCCTATTCTACCAGGTGTGAGGTGATACCTCATTGTTGAATCCATTTCGTTGAGCAAGGGGTAGCTCTTGTCTATTACATATTTGGCTTATGGAACGGTATCTGTGCTAATTTCAAACTCTGCTTTTATGCAGCACCCCAACTCACCTTCCCCCTTAAGCAGGCATAAGTTGGTTTTCTAAACTTGAGACCCTGTTCTGTTTTGTAATTCAGTTCATGTGTAGCCAAGTTCACATTCTGTGTATTAGTGATACCTTATGATGTTTCTTTTTCTGTGTGACTTATTTCACTTAGAATCATCGTGCCTCAATCCACTCATTATGCTGGTACGGGCCTGGTGACATAGATTTCATTGCTGAGTGGTATTCTGTTGTACAGAAGTACCGCAACTTCTTTATCCATTATTTGCTCTCTGGGATATTTAACTTGTGCCGTAGAAGAGATTCCTGTAAAAAGAGCCGTCCCAAATTTTGGGGTTGCTGTGTCTTTTTGATATTAATTTCCCTAAGCTATAGGACCATAAGTGGAAGTGCCCTAGGCTCTGTTGCTTTGTTTTTTAGATGTTTCAGGAAACACCATACACTTCTCCCGAGTGGTTGTTGGCAATTTACATCCCGCCCATCAGCATAACAAGGCTCCCAGTTCTCCATGGCCTGTCCTGCCTTTCTGGATTTTACACTTTTTTCAGATGGCCCTTTTGACCGGGGGGAAGTGAGACTTCATTGTAGTGCAGATTTCCTTTGCAAGCTTGCTTGGTTGGCCAAAAAGGGCGTATGCGTTTTTTCCTGAATACACGCATACGCCCTTTTTGGCCAAGTGCATCATTGTGGACGTTCTGACCCTTTTTCTATGCTTTCAATGCAATTCCAGTCTACCTCCTGAAATCGGTTTCCTGTAATTCTGCCCCGCTTTCAAGTCCTCTTGGCAGCCTTACTTCAGTCTATTTTTGGACGATAGCTGTCATTTATAACTCTGCAGGTTTGTGAATTACAGTGCCCCTGAGCTCCTTTCTTCAACTCGCTTTCTTTTGAGCTGGCCACAACACCGCAGGATGGCTTCAGGTCCTAATCTGGTTCCGGCACGGCACACTGAGCCTTTGGATATTTCCACTTCCTGGTGGGAAATGAGAGTTAAATTTGCCCGTCCAGACACCTCCAGCTAGCCTCTCATTGGTTCTCGCTATTCCTGTTCATCTTCCGCAGAAATTGCAAACTGGGCCAAACAAGAGGTTAAAGGCGCTGACTCTCCAAGTGGGGAGAGTGTTAGTAAAGCATCTGGAATGTTGCACCCGAGTACCAGGGGAGGAAAACTGAGACATATTTGAACACGTCTCCCGTTCACATGGTTGATCATACTTGGGTTCCACATGCATGTTTTAGCTGAAGGAAGAATACCTTAAACCTGGAGAGTTGAGACCCGTGTAATGGGTACCATGCAATATGACTTCAAAGGGTCTTCATTTGCTCACCGAACCTCTCCAATCCTATCACTGCTGCGTTTATGCCCCTGTACACATGCTTGATTCTCTTTTGGAGGCATAGCAATCCATAGGTTTTACGATACTTACTAGTCAGGTACATTCTTACGCGTTTAATATGCGGTGTTGAGTCCATTTCGTTGAGCAAGGAGTAGCTCTTGTCTATTCCATATTTGACTTAAGGAACTTTATCTGTGCTCATTTCAATCTCTGGTTTTATGCAGCACCCCAACTCACCTTTACCCTTAAGCAAGCATAAGTTGGTTTTCTAAATTTGAGACCCTGTTCTGTTCTGTAATTCAGTTCCTGTGTAGCCAAGTTTACATTCCGTGTATTACTGATATCTTATGATGTTTCTTTTTCTGTGTGACTTATTTCATTTAGAATCATCATACCTGAACGCACTCATTGTGCTGCTAAGGGCCCGATGACATAGATTTCATTGCTGAGTGATATTGCTTTGTAAGTAAATACCACAACTTCTTTATCCATTTTTCACTTTCTGCGATGTTGAACTTGTACTGTGAACGAGATTCTTATAAACAGAGGCGTCCCAAACTTTGGGGTGGCTTGTCTTTTTGATTTTAATTTCCCTAAGCTATAGGACCATAAGTGGAAGTGCCCTAGGCTCTGTTGCTTTGTTTTTTAGATGTTTCAGGAAACACCATACACTTCTCCCGAGTGTCTGTTGGCAATTTACATCCCGCTCATCAGCATAACAAGGCTCCCAGTTCTCCATGGCCTGTCCTGCCTTTCTGGATTTTACACTTTTTTCAGATGGCCCTTTTGACCGGGGCGAAGTGAGACTTCATTGTAGTGCAGATTTCCTTTGCAAGCTTGCTTGGTTGGCCAAAAAGGGCGTATGCGTTTTTTCCTGAATATATTCAGGAAAAAACGCATACGCCCTTTTTGGCCAAGTGCATCATTGTGGACGTTCTGCCTCTTTTCCTATGCTTTCAATGCAATTCCAGTCTACCTCCTGAAATCGGTTTCCTGCAATTCTGCCCCGCTTTCAAGTCCTCTTGGCAACCTTACTTCAGTCTATTTTTGGACGATAGCTGTCATTTATAACTCTGCAGGTTTGTGAATTACAGTGCCCCTGAGCTCCTTTCTTCAACTCGCTTTCTTGTGACCTGGCCGCAACACCGCAGGATGGCTTCAGGCCCTAATCTGGTTCCGGCCCGGCATGCTGAGCCTTTGGTTAATTCCTCTTCCTGGTGGGAAATTAGAGTTAAATTTGCCCATCCAGACACCTCCAGCTAGCCTCTCATTGGTTCTCCCTATTCCTGTACATCTTCCGCTGAAATTGCAAACTGGGCCAAACAGGAGGTTAAAGGGACTGACTCTCCAAGTGGGGAGAGTGTTAGTAAAGCGTCTGGAATGTTGCACCTGAGTACCAGGGGAGGAAAACTGAGACATATTTGAACACGTCTCCCGTTCACATGGTTGATCATACTCTGGGTTCCACATGCATGTTTTAGCTGAAGGATGAATACCTTAAACCTGGAGAGTTGAGACCCGTGGAATTGGTACCATGCAATATGACTTCAAAGGGTCTTCATTTGCTCACCGAACCTCTCCAATCCTATCACTGCTGCGTTTATGCCCCTGTACACACGCTTGATTTTCTTTTGGAGACATAGCAATCCATAGGTTTTAAGATACTTACTAGTCAGGTACATTCTTAGGCGTTTAATATGGGGTGTTGAGTCCATTTCGTTGAGCAAGGAGTAGCTCTTGTCTATTCCATATTTGGCTTAAGGAACTTTATCTGTGCTCATTTCAATCTCTGGTTTTATGCAGCACCCCAACTCACCTTCCCCGTTAAGCAATCATAAGTTGGTTTTCTAAACTTGAGACACTGTTCTGTTTTGTAATTCATTTCATGTGTAGCCAAGTTCACATTCTGTGTATTAGTGACACCTTATGATGTTTCTTTTCTGTGTGACTTATTTCAGTTCGAATCATCATACCTGAATCCACTCATTATGCTGCTACGGGCCTGATGACATAGAATTCATTGCTTAGTGATATTGCATTGTATGTAAGTACCACAGGTTCTTTATCCATTTTTCACTTTCTGCGATATTGAACTTGTACGGTAAACGAGGTTCTTGTAAACAGAGGCGTCCCAAACTTTGGGGTGGCTGTGTCTTTTTGATTTTAATTTCCCTAAGCTATAGGACCATAAGTGGCAGTGCCCTAGGCTCTGTTGCTTTGTTTTTTAGATGTTTCAGGAAACACCATACACTTCTCCAGAGTGTCTGTTGGCAATTTACATCCCACCCATCAGCATAAGAAGGCTCCCAGTTCTCCATGGCCTGTCGTGCCTTTATGGATTTTATACTTTTTTCAGATGGCCCTTTTGACCGGGTGGAAGTGAGACTTCATTGTAGTGCAGATTTCCTTTGCAAGCTTGCTTGGTTGGCCAAAAAGGGCGTATGCGTTTTTTCCTGAATATATTCAGGAAAAAACGCATACGCCCTTTTTGGCCAAGTGCATCATTGTCGAGTTTCTGACTCTCTTCATATGTTTTCAATGCAATTCCAGTCTACCTCCTGAAATCGGTTTCCTGCAATTCTGCCTTGCTTTCAATGCCTCTTCATAGCCTTACCTAAATATATTTTTTAAAAATAGTTGGCCTTTATAACTCTGCAGGTTTTTGAATTGCAGTGGCCCTTAGCTCCATTTTTTAGCTCTTATTTTTGTGGTCTTGCCCCATAACCACAGGATTCCTTGAAGCCCTATTTTTCTTCTGGGGCACCTTGCTGTGCCTTTGGTTAATTCTTCTTACTGATGTGATATTAGAGTGACATGTGCCCATTGAAACCGCTACAGCTAGTTTCTCACTGGTTCCCCCTATTCCCATTCATCCTCTGCACTAACTGCAGACTGTGCGATACCAGAACTTAAAGGCATTGACTCCATGTGGGGATGTTGTTAGTAAAGCGGCTGGAATGTCGATCCGGAGCCCCAGGAGAGGAAAAATGAGGTGCGTTTTAGAAACCTTTCCCGATCATATGGTATACCAGTCGCTGGGTTTCCCAAGCATGGTTTAGCTGTAGGAAGATTCCCTTCAACCTGGAGTGTTGGGACCCTTGGACTGAGTAGCATGAAGTATTGCATTAAACTTTCGGCAGTTGCTCACCAAAGCTCACCAATCCTGTCAGCCCCAAGTGTCCAGCCTTATGTCTTATCCAGCTGTGGGTTTATATGTGGTCAATCCAGGTTGCATCACAGCCCCTGAGCGAATTTTGTAAGAATTTTTCTCTCTTTCATTGTTTCAGCGTTTTGTTTTTAAAATTTATTTCTATAATGGGGTTTAGCTCCTTTTCACTGCTGTGTTTGTGCCGCTCTGCACACACTTGATTCCCTTATGGAGATATATCAATACATGGGTTTTAAGATTCTTATTCCTCAGATATATTTCTCTGCGGTGTATAGGGTGTGTTGAGGCCAGTTCATTGAGCAAGGTGTAGATCTTGTCTAATACCTATTTGGTTTATTGAATGGTATCTGTGCTAATTTCAAACTCTGGTTTTATGCATCACCCCACCTCTCCTTTCCCCTTAAGCTGACATAAGTGTGTTTTCTAAATGTGAGACACTGTTCTGTTCTGTAATTCATTTCTTGTGCAGCCATATTTACCCTCCCTCTATAAGTGATATCTTATGATATGTTTCTTTTTCTGTTTGACTTATTTCAAGTAGTATTATCGGACCTAAATCCACTCTTTATCCTTCTACTAGCCTTATTACATTGATTTCATGGTGAAGAGATATTCCATTGTACATAAGTACCACATCTTCTTTATCCATTGTTCTCTTTCCTGGGATATTTAAGGTGTACTGAAGTTGAGGTTCTTGTAAACAGAGTAGCCCTAAACTGTGGTGTGCTTGTGTCTTGTTGATTTTTAGACTTCCCTAGATATACTCCCATGATTGGAAGTGTCCTATGCTCTGTAGCTCTGTTTTTTAGATGATTTAGGAACCACCATACACTTCTCCAGAGTGGCTCTCGGCAGTTCACACACTGCCCATCAGCGTATAAAGGCTCCCTGTTCTCCATGGCCTGTCCTGCATTTCTGGTTTTTACAATTTTTTAGGATGGCCCTTTTGACCGGTGGGAAGTGAGACTTCTTTGTTGTGCACATTTGCATTGCTTGCTTGCTTCGTTGCCCATAAAGTGTGTATGCGTTTCTTCCTGGATATAATCAGGAAAAAACGCATACGCCCTTTTGGGCCAACTGCATCATTGTCGAAATTCTGCCGCTTTTCATGTGCGTTAAAGACGAGTCCAATCTATCTCTTGAAATCTGTTTCTTGCAATTCTGTCTTGCATTCAGATCCTCTTCTTTGCCTTACCTCAACATATTTTTGGACGTTAGTTTTCATTTATAACTCTGCAGGTTTGTGAATTGCAGTGACCCTGAGCTCCATTTTTTAAGTTGCTCTTTTGTGAGCTGGCCTCAAACCCGCAGGATTGCTTCAGGCCCTATTTTGGCTCCGGCGAGGCAGGCTGAGCCTTCCTTTAATTCTTACTCTTAATGGGAAATTAGAGTGATATGTGCCCGTCCAAACCCCTACAACTCTTCTCTCATTGGTTCCCCCTCTTCCCGTTCATCCTCCTCACAATTTGCAAAATGTGTGAAACAGAAGTTTAAATGTGCTGATTCTCCAAGTGGGGAGATTCTAAGTAGCGTGGCTGGAATGGTGAGCAGGAGCACCAGGAGAGGATAAATGAGGTGCATTATAGACACATCTCCCGATCACATGGTGTACAGTCCTCTGGGTTTTCCATGCATGTTTTAGCTGTAGGAAGATCCCTTGAACCTGCAGATTTGGGACCCATTGAATGGGTACCAGGTAGTATTACTTTAAAGGGTGTGCATTTCCTCACCCAACCTCACATTTCTCTTAGCGCAAACAGTTTCCAGCCTTATGTCTCATCCTGCTGTGGGTCTAGATGTGTTCAATCCATGTTGCATCACCGTCCCTGAGGAAAAGTTGTAAGAGGTTTTCTCTGTCTCTCTGTCGTTTATTTTTTTCAATTTATTACTATATTGGTTACAGCTGATTTTCAAAGCTCTGTTTCTTGCTGCTGTACATCCACTTGATTCACGTACAGAGAGACATCAATAAATTCTTTTTCAGATTCTTACCAGTCGTATATATTCTTTTCCGGTGACTTGAGTGTGCTGAGTGCAGTTCTTTTAGCTACCGTGTAGGCCTTGTTGATTATCAGTTTGGTATTTGGAATGGTATCTTTGCTAATTTCAACCTCCTGGATGATGCCTCACCCCTCCCCACCTTTCCCGTTTAGCAGCCTTATGCGTGTTTTCTACATATTTGACTATGTTTTTGTTTTGTAATTTATTTCATGTGTAGCCATTTTGGATTCCACCTTTAAGTGATATCTTATGATATGTGTCTTTTTCTTTTTGAATTCTGTCACTTAGAATGATCATACGTAACTCCTCCGGAGTTGTTACAACTGGCCATATTTCATTGATTTCCAGGCTGAATAATATTCCACTCTACCTAAGTACCACATCTCTATCCATTTTTTCCCTCCAGAGACATTTAAGTTATATCCTAGTCGAGGATCTTTTAAACAGAGAGGGGGTAAACATTGGGGTGCCTGTGTCCTCTCGATTTTTGTTTTTCCCAAGATATACGCCCATGAGTGCAAGTGCCCTATGCTCTGTAGCTCATTTTTTAGATGCTTTAGTAAACACAATACACTTCTCCAGAATGGCCGTTGGCAATATACATTTCCACTATAAGTCTCACAGGGCTCCCTCTTCTCGTTGCCCTGTCCTGCATTTCTGTTGTTTACGCTTTATGAGGATGGCTCTTCTGACTGATGCGAAGTGATATCTTTTGTAGTATTGACTTCCAGTGCCCACCTGTTTGGTTGGCTAAAAAAGTGTATGCCCTTTTCTTGAATATATACAGAAAAGAACGCATACACCCTTTTTGGCCAACTGCAATGTTGGCAATGTTCAGCTCCTTTTCTTGTGCTTAATGGCGAGTCCTTTCTACCTCCTCAAATCCCTTTCCTGCCATTCTCCCTTGCTTACAAGTCCTTTTCTCTGACTTTCCTCAAGACATTTTTCAGTGATGGATATTTTCAACTCTGCAGTTTTGTGAATTTTACTGCCCCTGAGTTCCATTGTTCAACTTGTGTTTATGGGAACTGGCCACAAAGCAGCGGGATTTCCTCAAGCCCTATACTGTTTCCATGGGCAACCCTAGCCTTTGGTCAATTCGTCTTCCTGATTGGAAATTAGAGTGACATGTGCCTGTCTGAACACCTAGGACTTGTCTCTCATTGTTCCTCATCCTTCCGCTTCATCCTCTGGACAAATTCCAAACTGTACGCAACAGGATGTTGACAGTGCTGACATCTCCAAGTGGGGAGACTGTTAGTAAAGACGCTGGAGGTGTGAACCCGAGCACCAGGAGATGAGGAGATGAGATGCCTTTTCCAAACTCTTCCCGATCAGATGGTATACCATCCTCTGGGTGTGACAGACATGTTTTAGCAGTAGGAAGAGTCCCATTCATGTAAGGAGAACACCAGGGCTTTTTCAAAATCAGTGTCTCCCCGAAACCCAAACTGGGGAAGTTTTTAAGCTACAGCTACACATATGTTCATTAAGGGCCTTGGGAAGTAGGCAGAGTCCAAACTTTAGATGATTGAAGTCTTCAGGGTCAGAAGCACTCACCACCAGCTTCCCTTAGGCTACACTTTAACTGTCATTGATAGATGATGTCAATAAAAATATCTATTCTTTTTCAGATTATTTCCCCTTATAGGTTATTGCAAAATGTTGAGTGTAGTTCCCTGTGCTATACAGTAGTTCCTTGTTGATGATCTATTTTATACATAGCAGTGTGTATGTGTTCATTCCAAACTGTTAATTTATCCCTCCTCCCACCTTTCCCCTTTGGTAATAATAAATTATAAGATTTTATACTTCTCAGAAATGGGGGAGCTGAAAGAGAGGTATCATTTTCAATGGAAAAGCATTTAAAACAAGATTGAAGGTTTAACCAAGATTATTAGCTGTACATCCTTGGAAAGAAATCACTTCGTTTCTCTAATATTGACCTGACAAATAAGACAAACCTTTTCACTGAACTTGCTTATAAAAAGTGATGGAAATATCAAATGGAAGTGTTAAAAACATCTTATTTTACCCGAGCCTTATACACTGTTCTATGTTAACTACAGTTTGGCTCACACATCTGTTCATTGAGGTTACAATAGTCTCAATTTCTGTTACTGATCCTCCAGAGTGGACCCCAACAAGTGTCCCCCTGCCCAGTGTCATTGGGGCCAACAGATCGAGACTGAGTTTGGTTCACAAGCAAAGGAAACTTTATATTTTGATCAGAGAATGGAGAGGTGAGAGCATGCACTACCCCGTGGGCTGTGGGCTGGGCTGCTGTGTAGAGATCCTGTCAGAGTCAGTGGGAGGGAGGGAGGCGGCGGAGCTCTCGAGGGCCGGGTTGGCTGTAGCTCAGGCTCTATATCGTGGAGTCTGCACTGGGCCCCAGGAGCTGAGGTGTCGACCCAGCCATTCTGCACTAGGAAATCTGGTCTGAAGTGCCGGGTGTGGAACCTCTGCATGCGGGACCCTAGGAGCACGTGAAATTAGACAAAGCACAAAGGATAAAAAAGGTTAGACTTGACTTTATTGCCCAGATTCTATTTTTATCTCCCAGGGATTTTTAATGGGCTTTGCTGGGGACAAACCCCTCCTCTGCCTTTTGTCCCGTTCCTCATTCTTGGAGTGCTGAGGGTGCAGACCCTTCTTCTGTAACTGCTGAGTGCTGAGTTGGGAGCCCTCATACCCTGGGGCGAGGGTCAGAGCTTCTCCCCAGCAGCCTCCCGGTGACGTTGATTGTCCCCAGGACCCCTGCCTCCCTGCTCGTCCACCTGAGCACCAGCATTGGAAGTGTTATAGATTCTAATGACCTTTAAGGGTCCAGGAAAGAGATGTGCAGAGACGCTGTGGGGGCCGGTTTCACCCCGCCTCACATTTGTTCGGCCACCTTAGGCTGACCGTCTCTGCCAGCCTAGATGCTCTGACCAGTAGTCTGCGCTTTCTTCAATTAGGCCCCTGAATTAACGTACAAACAGCACCAGGTGTCAGAGCCCTGCCCGCTCAACTCCCAGACAGTCCAGGGTCAGTGGTGACCAAGGACCATGATGGCTACTGAGTCAACAGCCTTTTGAAGTAAACAGGAGTCCAGCCGGTCTTATTGGCCACCATCATCACGGTGTCTGTAGGCTTTTCTATGGTGACAGTGTGGTATACTGTTCCCCCGCCAAGATTATTAGCTCCCCTCTGGGTGCAGTAAGTCCTGCAAGCAGTAGTCTACTCTTTTGGGACACACTCTTGTTGTTTTATGAGAGAAACTCCAGGTCAAGTGATGTTCACACGAGTCGTCATGGTGCCCTGTTGCCCCCGGTTATCTCTCTGGATGTTGGAGTTGGAGGGCCTCCTCACTCGAGGTCGGTGTGCCCACGGAGCGAACCCTGCAACTTCAGGGCATGGTTGGTGGTTAGGATCACCACGTGGGGTCCTTTTCCCTTAGGAGGGAGGTGGCCTTTTGGGCTGCTGATTTCCAGGTTTTTAGATACCGCCAGTATCTTGGCCAGATGTGGCAGCGGGCCAAGCCCCTTAGTGACCGTAGTTTATCCTACCTGGATGGCATTCTTGCATTGTTCCATTTCAAGTGGTCCCAGTTTTTGCACTAATTCTCCAATGGCGATTCACCTTTCACCGGGAATGTAAAGGTCAAAGGGTTTAGCTAAATTAGGGAGTTCCAGGGCAAGGGTCTGAATTGACTGCTCTTTCCATTCTTGAAAGGCCACTTCTGGATTCTATTCAAAAGGATCATCATCTTTTCCTTTCAGTGTTTCATATAGAGGCCCAGCTAGTAGACTGTAGTTAGGGATCCAGAAGCAGCAAACCCTGGCCTCCCCAGGAACCCCTAAGCTGTCTTCTAGTTTTAGAAAGGGGTAAGGCTGAAAATGGTTTCTTCCCTTTCCTGGGATGGGCTTCTCTGACCTTCTGTGAGAATGAAGCCCAGGCAGGTCACCGCAGTCTGTGATATTTGAGCTTTTTCTTGGACAACTTCTATCCTTTATTGGCTTGGTAGTTCAGAGGCCTCCTTAGTAGGGCTGGTGATCAGAATGTCGTCTGCATATTGAAGGAGGGTTTCCTTTTCCAGAGGTAGAACTTTTAGGTCTTTAGCTAAGCTTTCCCCAAAGATGGTGTGGGAATTTTTGCACCCTTGGGGCCAGACGGCCCGGAAGTATTGTTTTAGTTGTATGTTGAGTCCTGCCACTCACAAGCCAAAATTTCTTGTGACTCTGGGACTAATGGAATACAAAAGAAGGCATCATTGAAGACTAATACAGAATACCATGTCCTGGTGGTTGGTAGAATGACCAGCAGGGTGTAGGAATTAGGAGCAACTGGAGGTATATCCTCGGTGGCTTCACTGACTGTCCTGACATCCTTTACCAGGTCCCCAGCAGCCCATGGGGCTCTCGTGGTCAGACCAATCCCAGAATATGGAGCTCACCTGGGCAGGTACCCCACCCCCACCCCAGCCCACGGGGCTCTCGTGGTCAGGCCCCTCCCAGGATACAGAGCTACCCTTGCAGGTACCGTGGCAGGGCTGGGCACACAGGAACCGTGCACATAGCCCTCATTGCAGAGCACCCCCAGCTCACCTGTCGCTCAGAGCTGACACAGAGCACCTCAGAGCAGGACTTGAACTAACAAACAGCAGCTGCGACAGGTCTGTGACCCTGGGCATCACTCCGTGAGGCCTCCCTCCACCTGGTCTTCCAGAGACTTCCACTGCACCCGGGGCACCAGGCCTCTGTCTCCAACCACCACCCACCCCTCCTCTCCCTGACTCCTGGGTTCCTCTCATTAGGAGAGGGTTTTCTTGAAGTTGTCTCCCACTCATGGGCCAGATAAAATGATTAGAAAACAAGCCAAAGCTGCAGCCCCTTGTCTATCCTGACTCTCAGGAGCCCACACCTGTTCCTTGGACCTGGCCGGTTCAGCAAGTTCCATTTTCTGCAACTGTGAGCCCCTGAGGGGTGATGATTGGCTGACCTGGGCAGCCTTACCGTGCCGGCCAGCCCTCCCCAGGTGTGCCTGGGTTGAGATCAATATAAATACCACTCCAGGCAGCAAGAGCCCCTGCAGCCGTGCCTGACGCCATTTTCTCTGCCCTGTCAGCAGTCTCGGGGCTGGGCTGGTGGGAGGGAGTGAGAGGCCACGGCTTTGTGGGTGGCCCAGTGTGAGTGGGGCTCTGCTGGACTTTCTGCAGCAGTTGCCAGGCTGCCACCTGCTAAAGAAGAGGATGTGTCACCCATACCTGCTGCTGGAATTTCTCCCTGGGCAGAGGTGAGGAAGGAAAAAAGCAGTGGGGGCAGGGACAGGACGGGTATCTCAGGCAGGGAAATGGAAATCTTCCAGAAGAGCACCCAGGGCCAGGACCATCCTGGCTGGCCTGCAGGCACCAAGTCGGCCGGCATGCTGTCACTCGTGTGGCTCTATGGCCCTTCCTCTAGGCTTTCAAGTCCTTGTATATATTCAGGTGTTTTACCTGGGACGGGTGGGAATAGTTCAGCAGCAACTGGCCTGGGGCTCAGCTCACGTTTACTCACAGATGCCTCGGCACGGTGCCCCAGCTTTGCAATGAGGACGCTTGTTGCGTGGGGCTGCTGGCTGAATGGGAGACGATTCCCCACCACTGACCAACTTCAGAATTGTTTACAACTGGAGCAAGTGCCCTGATACGGTTTTCCTCTGTGTAACTGGTGGGTTCTGTGTTTTTTTTCTCTTTTTCGTTTTTGGTTCAAGGTAGATTTTATTCCTCTTTTTTGTATTTACAGATATAAGCATGGAAATAATTTATTCATATAAATACATGTATGTGCAGGGAATAATTGTTTTTTCTGTTTTATTTTTTAAATTTTACTTCTTTTTAATTTTGAATTTTATTTTATATTTTTATACAGCAGGTTCTTATTGGTTATCTATTTTATACATATAAATGTATACATGCCAATCCCAGTCTCTCAACTCCTCCCACCACCACCCCCCCAACAGCTTTCCCCCCTTGTTGTCCATACGTTTGTTGTCTACATCTGTTGCTCTATTTATGCCTTGCAAAATTGTTAATCTGTACAGTTTTTCTAGGTTCCACATATATGCATGAATATACAAGATTTGTTTTTCTCCTTCTGACTTACTTCACTCTGTATGACAGTCTCTAGATCCATCGACGTCTCTACAAATGACCCAATTTCATTCCTTTTCATGGCTTAGTAATATTCCATTTTATATATGTACCACAGCTTTATGCATTCGTCTGTCTGTGGGCATTTAGGTTGCTTCCATTACCTCGATATTGTAAATAGTGATGCAATGAACATTGCGGTGAATGACTTTTTTTGATTTATGGTTTTGTCTGGGTATATGTCCAGTACTGGGATTGCTGTATCATATGGTAATTCTATTGTTAGTTTCTTAAGAAATTCCATATTGTTCTCCATAATGACTGTATCAATTTATATTCCCAACAATAGTGGAAGAGGGTTCCTTTTCTCCACACCCTTTCCAGCATTTTTTGTTTGTAGATTTTCAATGATGCCTATTCTACCAGGTGTGAGGTGATACCTCATTGTTGAATCCATTTCGTTGAGCAAGGGGTAGCTCTTGTCTATTACATATTTGGCTTATGGAACAGTACCTGTGCTAATTTCAAACTCTGCTTTTATGCAGCACCCCAACTCACCTTCCCCCTTAAGCAGGCATAAGTTGGTTTTCTAAACTTGAGACCCTGTTCTGTTTTGTAATTCAGTTCATGTGTAGCCAAGTTCACATTCCGTGTATTAGTGATACCTTATGATGTTTCTTTTTCTGTGTGACTTATTTCACTTAGAATCATCGTGCCTCAATCCACTCATTATGCTGGTACGGGCCTGGTGACATAGATTTCATTACTGAGTGGTATTCTGTTGTACAGAAGTACCGCAACTTCTTTATCCATTATTTGCTCTCTGGGATATTTAACTTGTGCCGTAGAAGAGATTCCTGTAAAAAGAGCCGTCCCAAATTTTGGGGTTGCTGTGTCTTTTTGATATTAATTTCCCTAAGCTATAGGACCATAAGTGGAAGTGCCCTAGGCTCTGTTGCTTTGTTTTTTAGATGTTTCAGGAAACACCATACACTTCTCCCAAGTGTCTGTTGGCAATTTACATCCCGCCCATCAGCATAACAAGGCTCCCAGTTCTCCATGGCCTGTCCTGCCTTTCTGGATTTTACACTTTATTCTGATGGCCCTTTTGACCGGGGGGAAGTGAGACTTCATTGTAGTGCAGATTTCCTTTGCAAGCTTGCTTGGTTGGCCAAAAAGGGCTTATGCGTTTTTTCCTGAATATATTCAGGAAAAAACGCATATGCCCTTTTGGCAAAGTGCATCATTGTGGACGTTCTGCCTCTTTTCCTACGCTTTCAATGCAATTCCAGTCTACCTCCTGAAATCGGTATCCTGCAATTCTGCCCCGCTTTCAAGTCCTCTTGGCAGCCTTACTTCAGTCTATTTTTGGACGATAGCTGTCATTTATAACTCTGCAGGTTTGTGAATTACAGAGACCCTGAGCTCCTTTCTTCAACTCGCTTTCTTTTGAGCTGGCCGCAACACCGCAGGATGGCTTCAGGCCCTAATCTGGTTCCGGCACGGCACGCTGAGCCTTTGGTTATTTCCTCTTCCTGGTGGGAAATGAGAGTTAAATTTGCCCGTCCAGACACCTCCAGCTAGTCTCTCATTGGTTCTCCCTATTCCTGTTCATCTTCCGCAGAAATTGCAAACTGGGCCAAACAGGAGGTTAAAGGCGCTGACTCTCCAAGTTGGGAGAGTGTTAGTAAAGGGTCTGGAATGTTGCACCCGAGTACCAGGGGAGGAAAACTGAGACATATTTGAACACATCTCCCGTTCACACGGTTGATCATACTCTGGGTTCCACATGCATGTTTTAGCTGAAGGAAGAATACCTTAAACCTGGAGAGTTGAGACCCGTGGAATGGGTACCATGCAATATGACTTCAAAGGGTCTTCATTTGCTCACCGAACCTCTCCAATCCTATCACTGCTGCGTTTATGCCCCTGTACACACGCTTGATTCTCTTTCGGAGACATAGCAATCCCTAGGTTTTAAGATACTTACTAGTCAGGTACATTCTTAGGCGTTTAATATGGGGTGTTGAGTCCATTTCGTTGAGCAAGGAGTAGCTCTTGTCTATTCCATATTTGGCTTAAGGAACTTTATCTGTGCTCATTTCAATCTCTGGTTTTATGCAGCACCCCAACTCACCTTCCCCCTTAAGCAAGCGTAAGTTGGTTTTCTAAACTTGAGACACTGTTCTGTTTTGTAATTCAGTTCATGTGTAGCCAAGTTCACATTCTGTGTATTAGTGATACCTTATGATGTTTCTTTTCTGTGTGACTTATTTCAGTTCGAATCATCATACCTGAATCCACTCATTATGCTGCTACGGGCCTGATGACATAGATTTCATTGCTGAGTGATATTGCATTGTACGTAAGTACCACAAGTTCTTTATCCATTTTTCACTTTCTGTGATATTGAACTTGTACCGTAAACGAGGTTCTTGTAAACAGAGCCGTCCCAAACTTTGGGGTGGCTGTGTCTTTTTGATTTTAATTTCCCTAAGCTATAGGACCATAAGTGGAAGTGCCCTAGGCTCTGTTGCTTTGTTTTTTAGATGTTTCAGGAAACACCATACACTTCTCCAGAGTGGCTGTTGGCAATTTACATCCCGCCCATCAGCATAAGAAGGCTCCCAGTTCTCCATGGCCTGTTGTGCCTTTTTGGATTTTACACTTTTTTCAGATGGCCCTTTTGACCGGGTGGAAGTGAGACTTCATTGTAGTGCAGATTTCCTTTGCAAGCTTGCTTGGTTGGCCAAAAAGTGCGTATGCGTTTTTTCCTGAATATATTCAGGAAAAAACGCATACGCCCTTTTTGGCCAAGTGCATCATTGTCGAGTTTCTGACTCTCTTCATATGCTTTCAATGCAATTCCAGTCTACCTCCTGAAATCGGTTTCCTGCAATTCTGCCTTGCTTTCAATGCCTCTTCATAGCCTTACCTCAATATATTTTTTAAAAATAGTTGGCCTTTATAACTCTGCAGGTTTTTGAATTGCAGTGGCCCTTAGCTCCATTTTTTAGCTCTTATTTTTGTGGTCTTGCCCCATAACCACAGGATTCCTTGAAGCCCTATTTTTCTTCTGGGGCACCTTGCTGTGCCTTTGGTTAATTCTTCTTACTGATGTGATATTAGAGTGACATGTGCCCATTGAAACCGCTACAGCTAGTTTCTCACTGGTTCCCCCTATTCCCATTCATCCTCTGCACTAACTGCAGACTGTGCGATACCAGAACTTAAAGGCATTGACTCCATGTGGGGATGTTGTTAGTAAAGCGGCTGGAATGTCGATCCGGAGCCCCAGGAGAGGAAAAATGAGGTGCGTTTTAGAAACCTTTCCCGATCATATGGTATACCAGTCGCTGGGTTTCCCAAGCATGGTTTAGCTGTAGGAAGATTCCCTTCAACCTGGAGTGTTGGGACCCTTGGACTGAGTAGCATGAAGTATTGCATTAAACTTTCGGCAGTTGCTCACCAAAGCTCACCAATCCTGTCAGCCCCAAGTGTCCAGCCTTATGTCTTATCCAGCTGTGGGTTTATATGTGGTCAATCCAGGTTGCATCACAGCCCCTGAGCGAATTTTGTAAGAATTTTTCTCTCTTTCATTGTTTCAGCGTTTTGTTTTTAAAATTTATTTCTATAATGGGGTTTAGCTCCTTTTCACTGCTGTGTTTGTGCCGCTCTGCACACACTTGATTCCCTTATGGAGATATATCAATACATGGGTTTTAAGATTCTTATTCCTCAGATATATTTCTCTGCGGTGTATAGGGTGTGTTGAGGCCTGTTCATTGAGCAAGGTGTAGATCTTGTCTAATACCTATTTGGTTTATTGAACGGTATCTGTGCTAATTTCAAACTCTGGTTTTATGCATCACCCCACCTCTCCTTTCCCCTTAAGCTGACATAAGTGTGTTTTCTAAATGTGAGACACTGTTCTGTTCTGTAATTCATTTCTTGTGCAGCCATATTTACCCTCCCTCTATAAGTGATATCTTATGATATGTTTCTTTTTCTGTTTGACTTATTTCAAGTAGTATTATCGGACCTAAATCCACTCTTTATCCTTCTACTAGCCTTATTACATTGATTTCATGGTGAAGAGATATTCCATTGTACATAAGTACCACATCTTCTTTATCCATTGTTCTCTTTCCTGGGATATTTAAGGTGTACTGAAGTTGAGGTTCTTGTAAACAGAGTAGCCCTAAACTGTGGTGTGCTTGTGTCTTGTTGATTTTTAGACTTCCCTAGATATACTCCCATGATTGGAAGTGTCCTATGCTCTGTAGCTCTGTTTTTTAGATGATTTAGGAACCACCATACACTTCTCCAGAGTGGCTCTCGGCAGTTCACACACTGCCCATCAGCGTATAAAGGCTCCCTGTTCTCCATGGCCTGTCCTGCATTTCTGGTTTTTACAATTTTTTAGGATGGCCCTTTTGACCGGTGGGAAGTGAGACTTCTTTGTTGTGCACATTTGCATTGCTTGCTTGCTTCGTTGCCCATAAAGTGCGTATGCGTTTTTTCCTGGATATAATCAGGAAAAAACGCATACGCCCTTTTGGGCCAACTGCATCATTGTCGAAATTCTGCCGCTTTTCATGTGCGTTAAAGACGAGTCCAATCTATCTCTTGAAATCTGTTTCTTGCAATTCTGTCTTGCATTCAGATCCTCTTCTTTGCCTTACCTCAACATATTTTTGGACGTTAGTTTTCATTTATAACTCTGCAGGTTTGTGAATTGCAGTGACCCTGAGCTCCATTTTTTAAGTTGCTCTTTTGTGAGCTGGCCTCAAACCCGCAGGATTGCTTCAGGCCCTATTTTGGCTCCGGCGAGGCAGGCTGAGCCTTCCTTTAATTCTTACTCTTAATGGGAAATTAGAGTGATATGTGCCCGTCCAAACCCCTACAACTCTTCTCTCATTGGTTCCCCCTCTTCCCGTTCATCCTCCTCACAATTTGCAAAATGTGTGAAACAGAAGTTTAAATGTGCTGATTCTCCAAGTGGGGAGATTCTAAGTAGCGTGGCTGGAATGGTGAACAGGAGCACCAGGAGAGGATAAATGAGGTGCATTTTAGACACATCTCCCGATCACATGGTGTACAGTCCTCTGGGTTTCCATGCATGTTTTAGCTGTAGGAAGATCCCTTGAACCTGCAGATTTGGGACCCATTGAATGGGTACCAGGTAGTATTACTTTAAAGGGTGTGCATTTCCTCACCCAACCTCACATTTCTCTTAGCGCAAACAGTTTCCAGCCTTATGTCTCATCCTGCTGTGGGTCTAGATGTGTTCAATCCATGTTGCATCACCGTCCCTGAGGAAAAGTTGTAAGAGGTTTTCTCTGTCTCTCTGTCGTTTATTTTTTTCAATTTATTACTATATTGGTTACAGCTGATTTTCAAAGCTCTGTTTCTTGCTGCTGTACATCCACTTGATTCACGTACAGAGAGACATCAATAAATTCTTTTTCAGATTCTTACCAGGCGTATATATTCTTTTCCGGTGACTTGAGTGTGCTGAGTGCAGTTCTTTTAGCTACCGTGTAGGCCTTGTTGATTATCAGTTTGGTATTTGGAATGGTATCTTTGCTAATTTCAACCTCCTGGATGATGCCTCACCCCTCCCCACCTTTCCCGTTTAGCAGCCTTATGCGTGTTTTCTACATATTTGACTATGTTTTTGTTTTGTAATTTATTTCATGTGTAGCCATTTTGGATTCCACCTTTAAGTGATATCTTATGATATGTGTCTTTTTCTTTTTGAATTCTGTCACTTAGAATGATCATACGTAACTCCTCCGGAGTTGTTACAACTGGCCATATTTCATTGATTTCCAGGCTGAATAATATTCCACTCTACCTAAGTACCACATCTCTATCCATTTTTTCCCTCCAGAGACATTTAAGTTATATCCTAGTCGAGGATCTTTTAAACAGAGAGGGGGTAAACATTGGGGTGCCTGTGTCCTCTCGATTTTTGTTTTTCCCAAGATATACGCCCATGAGTGCAAGTGCCCTATGCTCTGTAGCTCATTTTTTAGATGCTTTAGTAAACACAATACACTTCTCCAGAATGGCCGTTGGCAATATACATTTCCACTATAAGTCTCACAGGGCTCCCTCTTCTCGTTGCCCTGTCCTGCATTTCTGTTGTTTACGCTTTATGAGGATGGCTCTTCTGACTGATGCGAAGTGATATCTTTTGTAGTATTGACTTCCAGTGCCCACCTGTTTGGTTGGCTAAAAAAGTGTATGCCCTTTTCTTGAATATATACAGAAAAGAACGCATACACCCTTTTTGGCCAACTGCAATGTTGGCAACGTTCAGCTCCTTTTCTTGTGCTTAATGGCGAGTCCTTTCTACCTCCTCAAATCCCTTTCCTGCCATTCTCCCTTGCTTACAAGTCCTTTTCTCTGACTTTCCTCAAGACATTTTTCAGTGATGGATATTTTCAACTCTGCAGTTTTGTGAATTTTACTGCCCCTGAGTTCCATTGTTCAACTTGTGTTTATGGGAACTGGCCACAAAGCAGCGGGATTTCCTCAAGCCCTATACTGTTTCCATGGGCAACCCTAGCCTTTGGTCAATTCGTCTTCCTGATTGGAAATTAGAGTGACATGTGCCTGTCTGAACACCTAGGACTTGTCTCTCATTGTTCTTCATCCTTCCGCTTCATCCTCTGGACAAATTCCAAACTGTACGCAACAGGATGTTGACAGTGCTGACATCTCCAAGTGGGGAGACTGTTAGTAAAGACGCTGGAGGTGTGAACCCGAGCACCAGGAGATGAGGAGATGAGATGCCTTTTCCAAACTCTTCCCGATCAGATGGTATACCATCCTCTGGGTGTGACAGACATGTTTTAGCAGTAGGAAGAGTCCCATTCATGTAAGGAGAACACCAGGGCTTTTTCAAAATCAGTGTCTCCCCGAAACCCAAACTGGGGAAGTTTTTAAGCTACAGCTACACATATGTTCATTAAGGGCCTTGGGAAGTAGGCAGAGTCCAAACTTTAGATGATTGAAGTCTTCAGGGTCAGAAGCACTCACCACCAGCTTCCCTTAGGCTACACTTTAACTGTCATTGATAGATGATGTCAATAAAAATATCTATTCTTTTTCAGATTATTTCCCCTTATAGGTTATTGCAAAATGTTGAGTGTAGTTCCCTGTGCTATACAGTAGTTCCTTGTTGATGATCTATTTTATACATAGCAGTGTGTATGTGTTCATTCCAAACTGTTAATTTATCCCTCCTCCCACCTTTCCCCTTTGGTAATAATAAATTATAAGATTTTATACTTCTCAGAAATGGGGGAGCTGAAAGAGAGGTATCATTTTCAATGGAAAAGCATTTAAAACAAGATTGAAGGTTTAACCAAGATTATTAGCTGTACATCCTTGGAAAGAAATCACTTCGTTTCTCTAATATTGACCTGACAAATAAGACAAACCTTTTCACTGAACTTGCTTATAAAAAGTGATGGAAATATCAAATGGAAGTGTTAAAAACATCTTATTTTACCCGAGCCTTATACACTGTTCTATGTTAACTACAGTTTGGCTCACACATCTGTTCATTGAGGTTACAATAGTCTCAATTTCTGTTACTGATCCTCCAGAGTGGACCCCAACAAGTGTCCCCCTGCCCAGTGTCATTGGGGCCAACAGATCGAGACTGAGTTTGGTTCACAAGCAAAGGAAACTTTATATTTTGATCAGAGAATGGAGAGGTGAGAGCATGCACTACCCCGTGGGCTGTGGGCTGGGCTGCTGTGTAGAGATCCTGTCAGAGTCAGTGGGAGGGAGGGAGGCGGCGGAGCTCTCGAGGGCCGGGTTGGCTGTAGCTCAGGCTCTATATCGTGGAGTCTGCACTGGGCCCCAGGAGCTGAGGTGTCGACCCAGCCATTCTGCACTAGGAAATCTGGTCTGAAGTGCCGGGTGTGGAACCTCTGCATGCGGGACCCTAGGAGCACGTGAAATTAGACAAAGCACAAAGGATAAAAAAGGTTAGACTTGACTTTATTGCCCAGATTCTATTTTTATCTCCCAGGGATTTTTAATGGGCTTTGCTGGGGACAAACCCCTCCTCTGCCTTTTGTCCCGTTCCTCATTCTTGGAGTGCTGAGGGTGCAGACCCTTCTTCTGTAACTGCTGAGTGCTGAGTTGGGAGCCCTCATACCCTGGGGCGAGGGTCAGAGCTTCTCCCCAGCAGCCTCCCGGTGACGTTGATTGTCCCCAGGACCCCTGCCTCCCTGCTCGTCCACCTGAGCACCAGCATTGGAAGTGTTATAGATTCTAATGACCTTTAAGGGTCCAGGAAAGAGATGTGCAGAGACGCTGTGGGGGCCGGTTTCACCCCGCCCCACATTTGTTCGGCCACCTTAGGCTGACCGTCTCTGCCAGCCTAGATGCTCTGACCAGTAGTCTGCGCTTTCTTCAATTAGGCCCCTGAATTAACGTACAAACAGCACCAGGTGTCAGAGCCCTGCCCGCTCAACTCCCAGACAGTCCAGGGTCAGTGGTGACCAAGGACCATGATGGCTACTGAGTCAACAGCCTTTTGAAGTAAACAGGAGTCCAGCCGGTCTTATTGGCCACCATCATCACGGTGTCTGTAGGCTTTTCTATGGTGACAGTGTGGTATACTGTTCCCCCGCCAAGATTATTAGCTCCCCTCTGGGTGCAGTAAGTCCTGCAAGCAGTAGTCTACTCTTTTGGGACACACTCTTGTTGTTTTATGAGAGAAACTCCAGGTCAAGTGATGTTCACACGAGTCGTCATGGTGCCCTGTTGCCCCCGGTTATCTCTCTGGATGTTGGAGTTGGAGGGCCTCCTCACTCGAGGTCGGTGTGCCCACGGAGCGAACCCTGCAACTTCAGGGCATGGTTGGTGGTTAGGATCACCACGTGGGGTCCTTTTCCCTTAGGAGGGAGGTGGCCTTTTGGGCTGCTGATTTCCAGGTTTTTAGATACCGCCAGTATCTTGGCCAGATGTGGCAGCGGGCCAAGCCCCTTAGTGACCGTAGTTTATCCTACCTGGATGGCATTCTTGCATTGTTCCATTTCAAGTGGTCCCAGTTTTTGCACTAATTCTCCAATGGCAATTCACCTTTCACCGGGAATGTAAAGGTCAAAGGGTTTAGCTAAATTAGGGAGTTCCAGGGCAAGGGTCTGAATTGACTGCTCTTTCCATTCTTGAAAGGCCACTTCTGGATTCTATTCAAAAGGATCATCATCTTTTCCTTTCAGTGTTTCATATAGAGGCCCAGCTAGTAGACTGTAGTTAGGGATCCAGAAGCAGCAAACCCTGGCCTCCCCAGGAACCCCTAAGCTGTCTTCTAGTTTTAGAAAGGGGTAAGGCTGAAAATGGTTTCTTCCCTTTCCTGGGATGGGCTTCTCTGACCTTCTGTGAGAATGAAGCCCAGGCAGGTCACCGCAGTCTGTGATATTTGAGCTTTTTCTTGGACAACTTCTATCCTTTATTGGCTTGGTAGTTCAGAGGCCTCCTTAGTAGGGCTGGTGATCAGAATGTCGTCTGCATATTGAAGGAGGGTTTCCTTTTCCAGAGGTAGAACTTTTAGGTCTTTAGCTAAGCTTTCCCCAAAGATGGTGTGGGAATTTTTGCACCCTTGGGGCCAGACGGCCCGGAAGTATTGTTTTAGTTGTATGTTGAGTCCTGCCACTCACAAGCCAAAATTTCTTGTGACTCTGGGACTAATGGAATACAAAAGAAGGCATCATTGAAGACTAATACAGAATACCATGTCCTGGTGGTTGGTAGAATGACCAGCAGGGTGTAGGAATTAGGAGCAACTGGAGGTATATCCTCGGTGGCTTCACTGACTGTCCTGACATCCTTTACCAGGTCCCCAGCAGCCCATGGGGCTCTCGTGGTCAGACCAATCCCAGAATATGGAGCTCACCTGGGCAGGTACCCCACCCCCACCCCAGCCCACGGGGCTCTCGTGGTCAGGCCCCTCCCAGGATACAGAGCTACCCTTGCAGGTACCGTGGCAGGGCTGGGCACACAGGAACCGTGCACATAGCCCTCATTGCAGAGCACCCCCAGCTCACCTGTCGCTCAGAGCTGACACAGAGCACCTCAGAGCAGGACTTGAACTAACAAACAGCAGCTGCGACAGGTCTGTGACCCTGGGCATCACTCCGTGAGGCCTCCCTCCACCTGGTCTTCCAGAGACTTCCACTGCACCCGGGGCACCAGGCCTCTGTCTCCAACCACGACCCACCCCTCCTCTCCCTGACTCCTGGGTTCCTCTCATTAGGAGAGGGTTTTCTTGAAGTTGTCTCCCACTCATGGGCCAGATAAAATGATTAGAAAACAAGCCAAAGCTGCAGCCCCTTGTCTATCCTGACTCTCAGGAGCCCACACCTGTTCCTTGGACCTGGCCGGTTCAGCAAGTTCCATTTTCTGCAACTGTGAGCCCCTGAGGGGTGATGATTGGCTGACCTGGGCAGCCTTACCGTGCCGGCCAGCCCTCCCCAGGTGTGCCTGGGTTGAGATCAATATAAATACCACTCCAGGCAGCAAGAGCCCCTGCAGCCGTGCCTGACGCCATTTTCTCTGCCCTGTCAGCAGTCTCGGGGCTGGGCTGGTGGGAGGGAGTGAGAGGCCACGGCTTTGTGGGTGGCCCAGTGTGAGTGGGGCTCTGCTGGACTTTCTGCAGCAGTTGCCAGGCTGCCACCTGCTAAAGAAGAGGATGTGTCACCCATACCTGCTGCTGGAATTTCTCCCTGGGCAGAGGTGAGGAAGGAAAAAAGCAGTGGGGGCAGGGACAGGACGGGTATCTCAGGCAGGGAAATGGAAATCTTCCAGAAGAGCACCCAGGGCCAGGACCATCCTGGCTGGCCTGCAGGCACCAAGTCGGCCGGCATGCTGTCACTCGTGTGGCTCTATGGCCCTTCCTCTAGGCTTTCAAGTCCTTGTATATATTCAGGTGTTTTACCTGGGACGGGTGGGAATAGTTCAGCAGCAACTGGCCTGGGGCTCAGCTCACGTTTACTCACAGATGCCTCGGCACGGTGCCCCAGCTTTGCAATGAGGACGCTTGTTGCGTGGGGGCTGCTGGCTGAATGGGAGACGATTCCCCACCACTGACCAACTTCAGAATTGTTTACAACTGGAGCAAGTGCCCTGATACGGTTTTCCTCTGTGTAACTGGTGGGTTCTGTGTTTTTTTTCTCTTTTTCGTTTTTGGTTCAAGGTAGATTTTATTCCTCTTTTTTGTATTTACAGATATAAGCATGGAAATAATTTATTCATATAAATACATGTATGTGCAGGGAATAATTGTTTTTTCTGTTTTATTTTTTAAATTTTACTTCTTTTTAATTTTGAATTTTATTTTATATTTTTATACAGCAGGTTCTTATTGGTTATCTATTTTATACATATAAATGTATACATGCCAATCCCAGTCTCTCAACTCCTCCCACCACCACCCCCCCAACAGCTTTCCCCCCTTGTTGTCCATACGTTTGTTGTCTACATCTGTTGCTCTATTTATGCCTTGCAAAATGGTTAATCTGTACAGTTTTTCTAGGTTCCACATATATGCATGAATATACAAGATTTGTTTTTCTCCTTCTGACTTACTTCACTCTGTATGACAGTCTCTAGATCCATCGACGTCTCTACAAATGACCCAATTTCATTCCTTTTCATGGCTTAGTAATATTCCATTTTATATATGTACCACAGCTTTATGCATTCGTCTGTCTGTGGGCATTTAGGTTGCTTCCATTACCTCGATATTGTAAATAGTGATGCAATGAACATTGCGGTGAATGACTCTTTTTGATTTATGGTTTTGTCTGGGTATAGGTCCAGTACTGGGATTGCTGTATCATATGGTAATTCTATTGTTAGTTTCTTAAGAAATTCCATATTGTTCTCCATAATGACTGTATCAATTTATATTCCCAACAATAGTGGAAGAGGGTTCCTTTTCTCCACACCCTTTCCAGCATTTTTTGTTTGTAGATTTTCAATGATGCCTATTCTACCAGGTGTGAGGTGATACCTCATTGTTGAATCCATTTCGTTGAGCAAGGGGTAGCTCTTGTCTATTACATATTTGGCTTATGGAACGGTATCTGTGCTAATTTCAAACTCTGCTTTTATGCAGCACCCCAACTCACCTTCCCCCTTAAGCAGGCATAAGTTGGTTTTCTAAACTTGAGACCCTGTTCTGTTTTGTAATTCAGTTCATGTGTAGCCAAGTTCACATTCTGTGTATTAGTGATACCTTATGATGTTTCTTTTTCTGTGTGACTTATTTCACTTAGAATCATCGTGCCTCAATCCACTCATTATGCTGGTACGGGCCTGGTGACATAGATTTCATTGCTGAGTGGTATTCTGTTGTACAGAAGTACCGCAACTTCTTTATCCATTATTTGCTCTCTGGGATATTTAACTTGTGCCGTAGAAGAGATTCCTGTAAAAAGAGCCGTCCCAAATTTTGGGGTTGCTGTGTCTTTTTGATATTAATTTCCCTAAGCTATAGGACCATAAGTGGAAGTGCCCTAGGCTCTGTTGCTTTGTTTTTTAGATGTTTCAGGAAACACCATACACTTCTCCCGAGTGGTTGTTGGCAATTTACATCCCGCCCATCAGCATAACAAGGCTCCCAGTTCTCCATGGCCTGTCCTGCCTTTCTGGATTTTACACTTTTTTCAGATGGCCCTTTTGACCGGGGGGAAGTGAGACTTCATTGTAGTGCAGATTTCCTTTGCAAGCTTGCTTGGTTGGCCAAAAAGGGCGTATGCGTTTTTTCCTGAATACACGCATACGCCCTTTTTGGCCAAGTGCATCATTGTGGACGTTCTGACCCTTTTTCTATGCTTTCAATGCAATTCCAGTCTACCTCCTGAAATCGGTTTCCTGTAATTCTGCCCCGCTTTCAAGTCCTCTTGGCAGCCTTACTTCAGTCTATTTTTGGACGATAGCTGTCATTTATAACTCTGCAGGTTTGTGAATTACAGTGCCCCTGAGCTCCTTTCTTCAACTCGCTTTCTTTTGAGCTGGCCACAACACCGCAGGATGGCTTCAGGTCCTAATCTGGTTCCGGCACGGCACACTGAGCCTTTGGATATTTCCACTTCCTGGTGGGAAATGAGAGTTAAATTTGCCCGTCCAGACACCTCCAGCTAGCCTCTCATTGGTTCTCGCTATTCCTGTTCATCTTCCGCAGAAATTGCAAACTGGGCCAAACAAGAGGTTAAAGGCGCTGACTCTCCAAGTGGGGAGAGTGTTAGTAAAGCATCTGGAATGTTGCACCCGAGTACCAGGGGAGGAAAACTGAGACATATTTGAACACGTCTCCCGTTCACATGGTTGATCATACTTGGGTTCCACATGCATGTTTTAGCTGAAGGAAGAATACCTTAAACCTGGAGAGTTGAGACCCGTGTAATGGGTACCATGCAATATGACTTCAAAGGGTCTTCATTTGCTCACCGAACCTCTCCAATCCTATCACTGCTGCGTTTATGCCCCTGTACACATGCTTGATTCTCTTTTGGAGGCATAGCAATCCATAGGTTTTACGATACTTACTAGTCAGGTACATTCTTACGCGTTTAATATGCGGTGTTGAGTCCATTTCGTTGAGCAAGGAGTAGCTCTTGTCTATTCCATATTTGACTTAAGGAACTTTATCTGTGCTCATTTCAATCTCTGGTTTTATGCAGCACCCCAACTCACCTTTACCCTTAAGCAAGCATAAGTTGGTTTTCTAAATTTGAGACCCTGTTCTGTTCTGTAATTCAGTTCCTGTGTAGCCAAGTTTACATTCCGTGTATTACTGATATCTTATGATGTTTCTTTTTCTGTGTGACTTATTTCATTTAGAATCATCATACCTGAACGCACTCATTGTGCTGCTAAGGGCCCGATGACATAGATTTCATTGCTGAGTGATATTGCTTTGTAAGTAAATACCACAACTTCTTTATCCATTTTTCACTTTCTGCGATGTTGAACTTGTACTGTGAACGAGGTTCTTATAAACAGAGGCGTCCCAAACTTTGGGGTGGCTTGTCTTTTTGATTTTAATTTCCCTAAGCTATAGGACCATAAGTGGAAGTGCCCTAGGCTCTGTTGCTTTGTTTTTTAGATGTTTCAGGAAACACCATACACTTCTCCCGAGTGTCTGTTGGCAATTTACATCCCGCTCATCAGCATAACAAGGCTCCCAGTTCTCCATGGCCTGTCCTGCCTTTCTGGATTTTACACTTTTTTCAGATGGCCCTTTTGACCGGGGCGAAGTGAGACTTCATTGTAGTGCAGATTTCCTTTGCAAGCTTGCTTGGTTGGCCAAAAAGGGCGTATGCGTTTTTTCCTGAATATATTCAGGAAAAAACGCATACGCCCTTTTTGGCCAAGTGCATCATTGTGGACGTTCTGCCTCTTTTCCTATGCTTTCAATGCAATTCCAGTCTACCTCCTGAAATCGGTTTCCTGCAATTCTGCCCCGCTTTCAAGTCCTCTTGGCAGCCTTACTTCAGTCTATTTTTGGACGATAGCTGTCATTTATAACTCTGCAGGTTTGTGAATTACAGTGCCCCTGAGCTCCTTTCTTCAACTCGTTTTCTTTTGAGCTGGCCGCAACACCGCAGGATGGCTTCAGGCCCTAATCTGGTTCCGGCATGGCACACTGAGCCTTTGGATATTTCCACTTCATGGTGGGAAATGAGAGTTAAATTTGCCCGTCCAGACACCTCCAGCTAGCCTCTCATTGGTTCTCGCTATTCCTGTTCATCTTCCGCAGAAATTGCAAACTGGGCCAAACAGGAGGTTAAAGGCGCTGACTCTCCAAGTGGGGAGAGTGTTAGTTATGCATCTGGAATGTTGCACCCGAGTACCAGGGGAGGAAATCTGAGACATATTTGAACACGTCTCCCGTTCACATGGTTGATCATACTTGGGATCCACATGCATGTTTTAGCTGAAGGATGAA
The DNA here is from genome assembly GCF_951394435.1 of Stenella coeruleoalba. NCBI lineage: Eukaryota > Metazoa > Chordata > Mammalia > Artiodactyla > Delphinidae > Stenella > Stenella coeruleoalba. Next base: position 1,929,345 of record NW_027646017.1, on the reverse strand, counting down.
TACCTTAAACCTGGAGAGTTGAGACCCGTGTAATGGGTACCATGCAATATGACTTCAAAGGGTCTTCATTTGCTCACCGAACCTCTCCAATCCTATCACTGCTGCGTTTATGCCCCTGTACACATGCTTGATTCTCTTTTGGAGACATAGCAATCCATAGGTTTTACGATACTTACTAGTCAGGTACATTCTTACGCGTTTAATATGCGGTGTTGAGTCCATTTTGTTGAGCAAGGAGTAGCTCTTGTCTATTCCATATTTGACTTAAGGAACTTTATCTGTGCTCATTTCAATCTCTGGTTTTATGCAGCACCCCATCTCACCTTTCCCCTTAAGCAAGCATAAGTTGGTTTTCTAAATTTGAGACCCTGTTCTGTTCTGTAATTCAGTTCCTGTGTAGCCAAGTTTACATTCCGTGTATTACTGATATCTTATGATGTTTCTTTTTCTGTGTGACTTATTTCAGTTAGAATCATCATACCTGAATCCACTCATTGTGATGCTAAGGGCCTGATGACACAGATTTCATTGCTGAGTGATATTGCTTTGTAAGTAAATACCACAACTTCTTTATCCATTTTTCACTTTCTGCGATGTTGAACTTGTACTGTAAACGAGGTTCTTGTAATCAGAGACGTTCCAAACTTTGGGGTGGCTGTGTCTTTTTGATTTTAATTTCCCTAAGCTATAGGACCATAAGTGGAAGTGCCCTAGGTTCTGTTGCTTTGTTTTTTAGATGTTTCAGGAAACACCATACACTTCTCCCGAGTGTCTGTTGGCAATTTTCATCCCGCCGATCAGCATAACAAGGCTCCCAGTTCTCCATGGCCTGTCCTGCCTTTCTGGATTTTACACTTTTTTCAGATGGCCCTTTTGACCGGGGGGAAGTGAGACTTCATTGTCGTGCAGATTTCCTTTGCAAGCTTGCTTGGTTGGCCAAAAAGGGCGTATGCGTTTTTTCCTGAATATATTCAGGAAAAAACGCATACGCCCTTTTTGGCCAAGTGCATCATTGTGGACGTTCTGCCTCTTTTCCTATGCTTTCAATTCAATTCCAGTCTACCTCCTGAAATCGGTTTCCTGCAATTCTGCCCCGCTTTCAAGTCCTCTTGGCAGCCTTACTTCAGTCTATTTTTGGACGATAGCTGTCATTTATAACTCTGCAGGTTTGTGAATTACAGTGCCCCTGAGCTCCTTTCTTCAACTCGCTTTCTTGTGACCTGGCCGCAACACCGCAGGATGGCTTCAGGCCCTAATCTGGTTCCGGCCCGGCATGCTGAGCCTTTGGTTAATTCCTCTTCCTGGTGGGAAATTAGAGTTAAATTTGCCCATCCAGACACCTCCAGCTAGCCTCTCATTGGTTCTCCCTATTCCTGTACATCTTCCGCTGAAATTGCAAACTGGGCCAAACAGGAGGTTAAAGGGACTGACTCTCCAAGTGGGGAGAGTGTTAGTAAAGCGTCTGGAATGTTGCACCTGAGTACCAGGGGAGGAAAACTGAGACATATTTGAACACGTCTCCCGTTCACATGGTTGATCATACTCTGGGTTCCACATGCATGTTTTAGCTGAAGGATGAATACCTTAAACCTGGAGAGTTGAGACCCGTGGAATTGGTACCATGCAATATGACTTCAAAGGGTCTTCATTTGCTCACCGAACCTCTCCAATCCTATCACTGCTGCGTTTATGCCCCTGTACACACGCTTGATTTTCTTTTGGAGACATAGCAATCCATAGGTTTTAAGATACTTACTAGTCAGGTACATTCTTAGGCGTTTAATATGGGGTGTTGAGTCCATTTCGTTGAGCAAGGAGTAGCTCTTGTCTATTCCATATTTGGCTTAAGGAACTTTATCTGTGCTCATTTCAATCTCTGGTTTTATGCAGCACCCCAACTCACCTTCCCCGTTAAGCAATCATAAGTTGGTTTTCTAAACTTGAGACACTGTTCTGTTTTGTAATTCATTTCATGTGTAGCCAAGTTCACATTCTGTGTATTAGTGACACCTTATGATGTTTCTTTTCTGTGTGACTTATTTCAGTTCGAATCATCATACCTGAATCCACTCATTATGCTGCTACGGGCCTGATGACATAGAATTCATTGCTTAGTGATATTGCATTGTATGTAAGTACCACAGGTTCTTTATCCATTTTTCACTTTCTGCGATATTGAACTTGTACGGTAAACGAGGTTCTTGTAAACAGAGGCGTCCCAAACTTTGGGGTGGCTGTGTCTTTTTGATTTTAATTTCCCTAAGCTATAGGACCATAAGTGGCAGTGCCCTAGGCTCTGTTGCTTTGTTTTTTAGATGTTTCAGGAAACACCATACACTTCTCCAGAGTGTCTGTTGGCAATTTACATCCCACCCATCAGCATAAGAAGGCTCCCAGTTCTCCATGGCCTGTCGTGCCTTTATGGATTTTATACTTTTTTCAGATGGCCCTTTTGACCGGGTGGAAGTGAGACTTCATTGTAGTGCAGATTTCCTTTGCAAGCTTGCTTGGTTGGCCAAAAAGGGCGTATGCGTTTTTTCCTGAATATATTCAGGAAAAAACGCATACGCCCTTTTTGGCCAAGTGCATCATTGTCGAGTTTCTGACTCTCTTCATATGTTTTCAATGCAATTCCAGTCTACCTCCTGAAATCGGTTTCCTGCAATTCTGCCTTGCTTTCAATGCCTCTTCATAGCCTTACCTAAATATATTTTTTAAAAATAGTTGGCCTTTATAACTCTGCAGGTTTTTGAATTGCAGTGGCCCTTAGCTCCATTTTTTAGCTCTTATTTTTGTGGTCTTGCCCCATAACCACAGGATTCCTTGAAGCCCTATTTTTCTTCTGGGGCACCTTGCTGTGCCTTTGGTTAATTCTTCTTACTGATGTGATATTAGAGTGACATGTGCCCATTGAAACCGCTACAGCTAGTTTCTCACTGGTTCCCCCTATTCCCATTCATCCTCTGCACTAACTGCAGACTGTGCGATACCAGAACTTAAAGGCATTGACTCCATGTGGGGATGTTGTTAGTAAAGCGGCTGGAATGTCGATCCGGAGCCCCAGGAGAGGAAAAATGAGGTGCGTTTTAGAAACCTTTCCCGATCATATGGTATACCAGTCGCTGGGTTTCCCAAGCATGGTTTAGCTGTAGGAAGATTCCCTTCAACCTGGAGTGTTGGGACCCTTGGACTGAGTAGCATGAAGTATTGCATTAAACTTTCGGCAGTTGCTCACCAAAGCTCACCAATCCTGTCAGCCCCAAGTGTCCAGCCTTATGTCTTATCCAGCTGTGGGTTTATATGTGGTCAATCCAGGTTGCATCACAGCCCCTGAGCGAATTTTGTAAGAATTTTTCTCTCTTTCATTGTTTCAGCGTTTTGTTTTTAAAATTTATTTCTATAATGGGGTTTAGCTCCTTTTCACTGCTGTGTTTGTGCCGCTCTGCACACACTTGATTCCCTTATGGAGATATATCAATACATGGGTTTTAAGATTCTTATTCCTCAGATATATTTCTCTGCGGTGTATAGGGTGTGTTGAGGCCAGTTCATTGAGCAAGGTGTAGATCTTGTCTAATACCTATTTGGTTTATTGAACGGTATCTGTGCTAATTTCAAACTCTGGTTTTATGCATCACCCCACCTCTCCTTTCCCCTTAAGCTGACATAAGTGTGTTTTCTAAATGTGAGACACTGTTCTGTTCTGTAATTCATTTCTTGTGCAGCCATATTTACCCTCCCTCTATAAGTGATATCTTATGATATGTTTCTTTTTCTGTTTGACTTATTTCAAGTAGTATTATCGGACCTAAATCCACTCTTTATCCTTCTACTAGCCTTATTACATTGATTTCATGGTGAAGAGATATTCCATTGTACATAAGTACCACATCTTCTTTATCCATTGTTCTCTTTCCTGGGATATTTAAGGTGTACTGAAGTTGAGGTTCTTGTAAACAGAGTAGCCCTAAACTGTGGTGTGCTTGTGTCTTGTTGATTTTTAGACTTCCCTAGATATACTCCCATGATTGGAAGTGTCCTATGCTCTGTAGCTCTGTTTTTTAGATGATTTAGGAACCACCATACACTTCTCCAGAGTGGCTCTCGGCAGTTCACACACTGCCCATCAGCGTATAAAGGCTCCCTGTTCTCCATGGCCTGTCCTGCATTTCTGGTTTTTACAATTTTTTAGGATGGCCCTTTTGACCGGTGGGAAGTGAGACTTCTTTGTTGTGCACATTTGCATTGCTTGCTTGCTTCGTTGCCCATAAAGTGCGTATGCGTTTTTTCCTGGATATAATCAGGAAAAAACGCATACGCCCTTTTGGGCCAACTGCATCATTGTCGAAATTCTGCCGCTTTTCATGTGCGTTAAAGACGAGTCCAATCTATCTCTTGAAATCTGTTTCTTGCAATTCTGTCTTGCATTCAGATCCTCTTCTTTGCCTTACCTCAACATATTTTTGGACGTTAGTTTTCATTTATAACTCTGCAGGTTTGTGAATTGCAGTGACCCTGAGCTCCATTTTTTAAGTTGCTCTTTTGTGAGCTGGCCTCAAACCCGCAGGATTGCTTCAGGCCCTATTTTGGCTCCGGCGAGGCAGGCTGAGCCTTCCTTTAATTCTTACTCTTAATGGGAAATTAGAGTGATATGTGCCCGTCCAAACCCCTACAACTCTTCTCTCATTGGTTCCCCCTCTTCCCGTTCATCCTCCTCACAATTTGCAAAATGTGTGAAACAGAAGTTTAAATGTGCTGATTCTCCAAGTGGGGAGATTCTAAGTAGCGTGGCTGGAATGGTGAACAGGAGCACCAGGAGAGGATAAATGAGGTGCATTTTAGACACATCTCCCGATCACATGGTGTACAGTCCTCTGGGTTTTCCATGCATGTTTTAGCTGTAGGAAGATCCCTTGAACCTGCAGATTTGGGACCCATTGAATGGGTACCAGGTAGTATTACTTTAAAGGGTGTGCATTTCCTCACCCAACCTCACATTTCTCTTAGCGCAAACAGTTTCCAGCCTTATGTCTCATCCTGCTGTGGGTCTAGATGTGTTCAATCCATGTTGCATCACCGTCCCTGAGGAAAAGTTGTAAGAGGTTTTCTCTGTCTCTCTGTCGTTTATTTTTTTCAATTTATTACTATATTGGTTACAGCTGATTTTCAAAGCTCTGTTTCTTGCTGCTGTACATCCACTTGATTCACGTACAGAGAGACATCAATAAATTCTTTTTCAGATTCTTACCAGTCGTATATATTCTTTTCCGGTGACTTGAGTGTGCTGAGTGCAGTTCTTTTAGCTACCGTGTAGGCCTTGTTGATTATCAGTTTGGTATTTGGAATGGTATCTTTGCTAATTTCAACCTCCTGGATGATGCCTCACCCCTCCCCACCTTTCCCGTTTAGCAGCCTTATGCGTGTTTTCTACATATTTGACTATGTTTTTGTTTTGTAATTTATTTCATGTGTAGCCATTTTGGATTCCACCTTTAAGTGATATCTTATGATATGTGTCTTTTTCTTTTTGAATTCTGTCACTTAGAATGATCATACGTAACTCCTCCGGAGTTGTTACAACTGGCCATATTTCATTGATTTCCAGGCTGAATAATATTCCACTCTACCTAAGTACCACATCTCTATCCATTTTTTCCCTCCAGAGACATTTAAGTTATATCCTAGTCGAGGATCTTTTAAACAGAGAGGGGGTAAACATTGGGGTGCCTGTGTCCTCTCGATTTTTGTTTTTCCCAAGATATACGCCCATGAGTGCAAGTGCCCTATGCTCTGTAGCTCATTTTTTAGATGCTTTAGTAAACACAATACACTTCTCCAGAATGGCCGTTGGCAATATACATTTCCACTATAAGTCTCACAGGGCTCCCTCTTCTCGTTGCCCTGTCCTGCATTTCTGTTGTTTACGCTTTATGAGGATGGCTCTTCTGACTGATGCGAAGTGATATCTTTTGTAGTATTGACTTCCAGTGCCCACCTGTTTGGTTGGCTAAAAAAGTGTATGCCCTTTTCTTGAATATATACAGAAAAGAACGCATACACCCTTTTTGGCCAACTGCAATGTTGGCAATGTTCAGCTCCTTTTCTTGTGCTTAATGGCGAGTCCTTTCTACCTCCTCAAATCCCTTTCCTGCCATTCTCCCTTGCTTACAAGTCCTTTTCTCTGACTTTCCTCAAGACATTTTTCAGTGATGGATATTTTCAACTCTGCAGTTTTGTGAATTTTACTGCCCCTGAGTTCCATTGTTCAACTTGTGTTTATGGGAACTGGCCACAAAGCAGCGGGATTTCCTCAAGCCCTATACTGTTTCCATGGGCAACCCTAGCCTTTGGTCAATTCGTCTTCCTGATTGGAAATTAGAGTGACATGTGCCTGTCTGAACACCTAGGACTTGTCTCTCATTGTTCCTCATCCTTCCGCTTCATCCTCTGGACAAATTCCAAACTGTACGCAACAGGATGTTGACAGTGCTGACATCTCCAAGTGGGGAGACTGTTAGTAAAGACGCTGGAGGTGTGAACCCGAGCACCAGGAGATGAGGAGATGAGATGCCTTTTCCAAACTCTTCCCGATCAGATGGTATACCATCCTCTGGGTGTGACAGACATGTTTTAGCAGTAGGAAGAGTCCCATTCATGTAAGGAGAACACCAGGGCTTTTTCAAAATCAGTGTCTCCCCGAAACCCAAACTGGGGAAGTTTTTAAGCTACAGCTACACATATGTTCATTAAGGGCCTTGGGAAGTAGGCAGAGTCCAAACTTTAGATGATTGAAGTCTTCAGGGTCAGAAGCACTCACCACCAGCTTCCCTTAGGCTACACTTTAACTGTCATTGATAGATGATGTCAATAAAAATATCTATTCTTTTTCAGATTATTTCCCCTTATAGGTTATTGCAAAATGTTGAGTGTAGTTCCCTGTGCTATACAGTAGTTCCTTGTTGATGATCTATTTTATACATAGCAGTGTGTATGTGTTCATTCCAAACTGTTAATTTATCCCTCCTCCCACCTTTCCCCTTTGGTAATAATAAATTATAAGATTTTATACTTCTCAGAAATGGGGGAGCTGAAAGAGAGGTATCATTTTCAATGGAAAAGCATTTAAAACAAGATTGAAGGTTTAACCAAGATTATTAGCTGTACATCCTTGGAAAGAAATCACTTCGTTTCTCTAATATTGACCTGACAAATAAGACAAACCTTTTCACTGAACTTGCTTATAAAAAGTGATGGAAATATCAAATGGAAGTGTTAAAAACATCTTATTTTACCCGAGCCTTATACACTGTTCTATGTTAACTACAGTTTGGCTCACACATCTGTTCATTGAGGTTACAATAGTCTCAATTTCTGTTACTGATCCTCCAGAGTGGACCCCAACAAGTGTCCCCCTGCCCAGTGTCATTGGGGCCAACAGATCGAGACTGAGTTTGGTTCACAAGCAAAGGAAACTTTATATTTTGATCAGAGAATGGAGAGGTGAGAGCATGCACTACCCCGTGGGCTGTGGGCTGGGCTGCTGTGTAGAGATCCTGTCAGAGTCAGTGGGAGGGAGGGAGGCGGCGGAGCTCTCGAGGGCCGGGTTGGCTGTAGCTCAGGCTCTATATCGTGGAGTCTGCACTGGGCCCCAGGAGCTGAGGTGTCGACCCAGCCATTCTGCACTAGGAAATCTGGTCTGAAGTGCCGGGTGTGGAACCTCTGCATGCGGGACCCTAGGAGCACGTGAAATTAGACAAAGCACAAAGGATAAAAAAGGTTAGACTTGACTTTATTGCCCAGATTCTATTTTTATCTCCCAGGGATTTTTAATGGGCTTTGCTGGGGACAAACCCCTCCTCTGCCTTTTGTCCCGTTCCTCATTCTTGGAGTGCTGAGGGTGCAGACCCTTCTTCTGTAACTGCTGAGTGCTGAGTTGGGAGCCCTCATACCCTGGGGCGAGGGTCAGAGCTTCTCCCCAGCAGCCTCCCGGTGACGTTGATTGTCCCCAGGACCCCTGCCTCCCTGCTCGTCCACCTGAGCACCAGCATTGGAAGTGTTATAGATTCTAATGACCTTTAAGGGTCCAGGAAAGAGATGTGCAGAGACGCTGTGGGGGCCGGTTTCACCCCGCCCCACATTTGTTCGGCCACCTTAGGCTGACCGTCTCTGCCAGCCTAGATGCTCTGACCAGTAGTCTGCGCTTTCTTCAATTAGGCCCCTGAATTAACGTACAAACAGCACCAGGTGTCAGAGCCCTGCCCGCTCAACTCCCAGACAGTCCAGGGTCAGTGGTGACCAAGGACCATGATGGCTACTGAGTCAACAGCCTTTTGAAGTAAACAGGAGTCCAGCCGGTCTTATTGGCCACCATCATCACGGTGTCTGTAGGCTTTTCTATGGTGACAGTGTGGTATACTGTTCCCCCGCCAAGATTATTAGCTCCCCTCTGGGTGCAGTAAGTCCTGCAAGCAGTAGTCTACTCTTTTGGGACACACTCTTGTTGTTTTATGAGAGAAACTCCAGGTCAAGTGATGTTCACACGAGTCGTCATGGTGCCCTGTTGCCCCCGGTTATCTCTCTGGATGTTGGAGTTGGAGGGCCTCCTCACTCGAGGTCGGTGTGCCCACGGAGCGAACCCTGCAACTTCAGGGCATGGTTGGTGGTTAGGATCACCACGTGGGGTCCTTTTCCCTTAGGAGGGAGGTGGCCTTTTGGGCTGCTGATTTCCAGGTTTTTAGATACCGCCAGTATCTTGGCCAGATGTGGCAGTGGGCCAAGCCCCTTAGTGACCGTAGTTTATCCTACCTGGATGGCATTCTTGCATTGTTCCATTTCAAGTGGTCCCAGTTTTTGCACTAATTCTCCAATGGCGATTCACCTTTCACCGGGAATGTAAAGGTCAAAGGGTTTAGCTAAATTAGGGAGTTCCAGGGCAAGGGTCTGAATTGACTGCTCTTTCCATTCTTGAAAGGCCACTTCTGGATTCTATTCAAAAGGATCATCATCTTTTCCTTTCAGTGTTTCATATAGAGGCCCAGCTAGTAGACTGTAGTTAGGGATCCAGAAGCAGCAAACCCTGGCCTCCCCAGGAACCCCTAAGCTGTCTTCTAGTTTTAGAAAGGGGTAAGGCTGAAAATGGTTTCTTCCCTTTCCTGGGATGGGCTTCTCTGACCTTCTGTGAGAATGAAGCCCAGGCAGGTCACCGCAGTCTGTGATATTTGAGCTTTTTCTTGGACAACTTCTATCCTTTATTGGCTTGGTAGTTCAGAGGCCTCCTTAGTAGGGCTGGTGATCAGAATGTCGTCTGCATATTGAAGGAGGGTTTCCTTTTCCAGAGGTAGAACTTTTAGGTCTTTAGCTAAGCTTTCCCCAAAGATGGTGTGGGAATTTTTGCACCCTTGGGGCCAGACGGCCCGGAAGTATTGTTTTAGTTGTATGTTGAGTCCTGCCACTCACAAGCCAAAATTTCTTGTGACTCTGGGACTAATGGAATACAAAAGAAGGCATCATTGAAGACTAATACAGAATACCATGTCCTGGTGGTTGGTAGAATGACCAGCAGGGTGTAGGAATTAGGAGCAACTGGAGGTATATCCTCGGTGGCTTCACTGACTGTCCTGACATCCTTTACCAGGTCCCCAGCAGCCCATGGGGCTCTCGTGGTCAGACCAATCCCAGAATATGGAGCTCACCTGGGCAGGTACCCCACCCCCACCCCAGCCCACGGGGCTCTCGTGGTCAGGCCCCTCCCAGGATACAGAGCTACCCTTGCGGGTACCGTGGCAGGGCTGGGCACACAGGAACCGTGCACATAGCCCTCATTGCAGAGCACCCCCAGCTCACCTGTCGCTCAGAGCTGACACAGAGCACCTCAGAGCAGGACTTGAACTAACAAACAGCAGCTGTGACAGGTCTGTGACCCTGGGCATCACTCCGTGAGGCCTCCCTCCACCTGGTCTTCCAGAGACTTCCACTGCACCCGGGGCACCAGGCCTCTGTCTCCAACCACCACCCGCCCCTCCTCTCCCTGACTCCTGGGTTCCTCTCATTAGGAGAGGGTTTTCTTGAAGTTGTCTCCCACTCATGGGCCAGATAAAATGATTAGAAAATAAGCCAAAGCTGCAGCCCCTTGTCTATCCTGACTCTCAGGAGCCCACACCTGTTCCTTGGACCTGGCCGGTTCAGCAAGTTCCATTTTCTGCAACTGTGAGCCCCTGAGGGGTGATGATTGGCTGACCTGGGCAGCCTTACCGTGCCGGCCAGCCCTCCCCAGGTGTGCCTGGGTTGAGATCAATATAAATACCACTCCAGGCAGCAAGAGCCCCTGCAGCCGTGCCTGACGCCATTTTCTCTGCCCTGTCAGCAGTCTCGGGGCTGGGCTGGTGGGAGGGAGTGAGAGGCCACGGCTTTGTGGGTGGCCCAGTGTGAGTGGGGCTCTGCTGGACTTTCTGCAGCAGTTGCCAGGCTGCCACCTGCTAAAGAAGAGGATGTGTCACCCATACCTGCTGCTGGAATTTCTCCCTGGGCAGAGGTGAGGAAGGAAAAAAGCAGTGGGGGCAGGGACAGGACGGGTATCTCAGGCAGGGAAATGGAAATCTTCCAGAAGAGCACCCAGGGCCAGGACCATCCTGGCTGGCCTGCAGGCACCAAGTCGGCTGGCATGCTGTCACTCGTGTGGCTCTATGGCCCTTCCTCTAGGCTTTCAAGTCCTTGTATATATTCAGGTGTTTTACCTGGGACGGGTGGGAATAGTTCAGCAGCAACTGGCCTGGGGCTCAGCTCACGTTTACTCACAGATGCCTCGGCACGGTGCCCCAGCTTTGCAATGAGGACGCTTGTTGCGTGGGGGCTGCTGGCTGAATGGGAGACGATTCCCCACCACTGACCAACTTCAGAATTGTTTACAACTGGAGCAAGTGCCCTGATACGGTTTTCCTCTGTGTAACTGGTGGGTTCTGTGTTTTTTTTCTCTTTTTCGTTTTTGGTTCAAGGTAGATTTTATTCCTCTTTTTTGTATTTACAGATATAAGCATGGAAATAATTTATTCATATAAATACATGTATGTGCAGGGAATAATTGTTTTTTCTGTTTTATTTTTTAAATTTTACTTCTTTTTAATTTTGAATTTTATTTTATATTTTTATACAGCAGGTTCTTATTGGTTATCTATTTTATACATATAAATGTATACATGCCAATCCCAGTCTCTCAACTCCTCCCACCACCACCCCCCCAACAGCTTTCCCCCCTTGTTGTCCATACGTTTGTTGTCTACATCTGTTGCTCTATTTATGCCTTACAAAATGGTTAATCTGTACAGTTTTTCTAGGTTCCACATATATGCATGAATATACAAGATTTGTTTTTCTCTTTCTGACTTCCTTCACTCTGTATGACAGTCTCTAGATCCATCGACGTCTCTACAAATGACCCAATTTCATTCCTTTTCATGGCTTAGTAATATTCCATTTTATATATGTACCACAGCTTTATGCATTCGTCTGTCTGTGGGCATTTAGGTTGCTTCCATTACCTCGATATTGTAAATAGTGATGCAATGAACATTGCGGTGAATGACTCTTTTTGATTTATGGTTTTGTCTGGGTATATGTCCAGTACTGGGATTGCTGTATCATATGGTAATTCTATTGTTAGTTTCTTAAGAAATTCCATATTGTTCTCCATAATGACTGTATCAATTTATATTCCCAACAATAGTGGAAGAGGGTTCCTTTTCTCCACACCCTTTCCAGCATTTTTTGTTTGTAGATTTTCAATGATGCCTATTCTACCAGGTGTGAGGTGATACCTCATTGTTGAATCCATTTCGTTGAGCAAGGGGTAGCTCTTGTCTATTACATATTTGGCTTATGGAACGGTATCTGTGCTAATTTCAAACTCTGCTTTTATGCAGCACCCCAACTCACCTTCCCCCTTAAGCAGGCATAAGTTGGTTTTCTAAACTTGAGACCCTGTTCTGTTTTGTAATTCAGTTCATGTGTAGCCAAGTTCACATTCCGTGTATTAGTGATACCTTATGATGTTTCTTTTTCTGTGTGACTTATTTCACTTAGAATCATCGTGCCTCAATCCACTCATTATGCTGGTACGGGCCTGGTGACATAGATTTCATTGCTGAGTGGTATTCTGTTGTACAGAAGTACCGCAACTTCTTTATCCATTATTTGCTCTCTGGGATATTTAACTTGTGCCGTAGAAGAGATTCCTGTAAAAAGAGCCGTCCCAAATTTTGGGGTTGCTGTGTCTTTTTGATATTAATTTCCCTAAGCTATAGGACCATAAGTGGAAGTGCCCTAGGCTCTGTTGCTTTGTTTTTTAGATGTTTCAGGAAACACCATACACTTCTCCCGAGTGTCTGTTGGCAATTTACATCCCGCCCATCAGCATAACAAGGCTCCCAGTTCTCCATGGCCTGTCCTGCCTTTCTGGATTTTACACTTTTTTCAGATGGCCCTTTTGACCGGGGGGAAGTGAGACTTCATTGTAGTGCAGATTTCCTTTGCAAGCTTGCTTGGTTGGCCAAAAAGGGCGTATGCGTTTTTTCCTGAATATATTCAGGAAAAAACGCATATGCCCTTTTGGCAAAGTGCATCATTGTGGACGTTCTGCCTCTTTTCCTACGCTTTCAATGCAATTCCAGTCTACCTCCTGAAATCGGTATCCTGCAATTCTGCCCCGCTTTCAAGTCCTCTTGGAAGCCTTACTTCAGTATATTTTTGGACGATAGCTGTCATTTATAACTCTGCAGGTTTGTGAATTACAGAGACCCTGAGCTCCTTTCTTCAACTCGCTTTCTTTTGAGCTGGCCGCAACACCGCAGGATGGCTTCAGGCCCTAATCTGGTTCCGGCACGGCATGCTGAGCCTTTGGTTATTTCCTCTTCCTGGTGGGAAATGAGAGTTAAATTTGCCCGTCCAGACACCTCCAGCTAGTCTCTCATTGGTTCTCCCTATTCCTGTTCATCTTCCGCAGAAATTGCAAACTGGGCCAAACAGGAGGTTAAAGGCGCTGACTCTCCAAGTTGGGAGAGTGTTAGTAAAGGGTCTGGAATGTTGCACCCGAGTACCAGGGGAGGAAAACTGAGACATATTTGAACACGTCTCCCGTTCACACGGTTGACCATACTCGGGGTTCCACATGCATGTTTTAGCTGAAGGAAGAATACCTTAAACCTGGAGAGTTGAGACCCGTGGAATGGGTACCATGCAATATGACTTCAAAGGGTCTTCATTTGCTCACCGAACCTCTCCAATCCTATCACTGCTGCGTTTATGCCCCTGTACACACGCTTGATTCTCTTTTGGAGACATAGCAATCCATAGGTTTTAAGATACTTACTAGTCAGGTACATTCTTAGGCGTTTAATATGGGGTGTTGAGTCCATTTCGTTGAGCAAGGAGTAGCTCTTGTCTATTCCATATTTGGCTTAAGGAACTTTATCTGTGCTCATTTCAATCTCTGGTTTTATGCAGTACCCCAACTCACCTTCCCCCTTAAGCAAGCGTAAGTTGGTTTTCTAAACTTGAGACACTGTTCTGTTTTGTAATTCAGTTCATGTGTAGCCAAGTTCACATTCTGTGTATTAGTGATACCTTATGATGTTTCTTTTCTGTGTGACTTATTTCAGTTCGAATCATCATACCTGAATCCACTCATTATGCTGCTACTGGCCTGATGACATAGATTTCATTGCTGAGTGATATTGCATTGTACGTAAGTTCCACAGGTTCTTTATCCATTTTTCACTTTCTGCGATATTGAACTTGTACCGTAAACGAGGTTCTTGTAAACAGAGCCGTCCCAAACTTTGGGGTGGCTGTGTCTTTTTGATTTTAATTTCCCTAAGCTATAGGACCATAAGTGGAAGTGCCCTAGGCTCTGTTGCTTTGTTTTTTAGATGTTTCAGGAAACACCATACACTTCTCCAGAGTGGCTGTTGGCAATTTACATCCCGCCCATCAGCATAAGAAGGCTCCCAGTTCTCCATGGCCTGTCGTGCCTTTATGGATTTTACACTTTTTTCAGATGGCCCTTTTGACCGGGGGGAAGTGAGACTTCATTGTAGTGCAGATTTCCTTTGCAAGCTTGCTTGGTTGGCCAAAAAGTGCGTATGCGTTTTTTCCTGAATATATTCAGGAAAAAACGCATACGCCCTTTTTGGCCAAGTGCATCATTGTCGAGTTTCTGACTCTCTTCATATGCTTTCAATGCAATTCCAGTCTACCTCCTGAAATCGGTTTCCTGCAATTCTTCCTTGCTTTCAATGCCTCTTCATAGCCTTACCTCAATATATTTTTTAAAAATAGTTGGCCTTTATAACTCTGCAGGTTTTTGAATTGCAGTGGCCCTTAGCTCCATTTTTTAGCTCTTATTTTTGTGGTCTTGCCCCATAACCACAGGATTCCTTGAAGCCCTATTTTTCTTCTGGGGCACCTTGCTGTGCCTTTGGTTAATTCTTCTTACTGATGTGATATTAGAGTGACATGTGCCCATTGAAACCGCTACAGCTAGTTTCTCACTGGTTCCCCCTATTCCCATTCATCCTCTGCACTAACTGCAGACTGTGCGATACCAGAACTTAAAGGCATTGACTCCATGTGGGGATGTTGTTAGTAAAGCGGCTGGAATGTCGATCCGGAGCCCCAGGAGAGGAAAAATGAGGTGCGTTTTAGAAACCTTTCCCGATCATATGGTATACCAGTCGCTGGGTTTCCCAAGCATGGTTTAGCTGTAGGAAGATTCCCTTCAACCTGGAGTGTTGGGACCCTTGGACTGAGTAGCATGAAGTATTGCATTAAACTTTCGGCAGTTGCTCACCAAAGCTCACCAATCCTGTCAGCCCCAAGTGTCCAGCCTTATGTCTTATCCAGCTGTGGGTTTATATGTGGTCAATCCAGGTTGCATCACAGCCCCTGAGCGAATTTTGTAAGAATTTTTCTCTCTTTCATTGTTTCAGCGTTTTGTTTTTAAAATTTATTTCTATAATGGGGTTTAGCTCCTTTTCACTGCTGTGTTTGTGCCGCTCTGCACACACTTGATTCCCTTATGGAGATATATCAATACATGGGTTTTAAGATTCTTATTCCTCAGATATATTTCTCTGCGGTGTATAGGGTGTGTTGAGGCCTGTTCATTGAGCAAGGTGTAGATCTTGTCTAATACCTATTTGGTTTATTGAACGGTATCTGTGCTAATTTCAAACTCTGGTTTTATGCATCACCCCACCTCTCCTTTCCCCTTAAGCTGACATAAGTGTGTTTTCTAAATGTGAGACACTGTTCTGTTCTGTAATTCATTTCTTGTGCAGCCATATTTACCCTCCCTCTATAAGTGATATCTTATGATATGTTTCTTTTTCTGTTTGACTTATTTCAAGTAGTATTATCGGACCTAAATCCACTCTTTATCCTTCTACTAGCCTTATTACATTGATTTCATGGTGAAGAGATATTCCATTGTACATAAGTACCACATCTTCTTTATCCATTGTTCTCTTTCCTGGGATATTTAAGGTGTACTGAAGTTGAGGTTCTTGTAAACAGAGTAGCCCTAAACTGTGGTGTGCTTGTGTCTTGTTGATTTTTAGACTTCCCTAGATATACTCCCATGATTGGAAGTGTCCTATGCTCTGTAGCTCTGTTTTTTAGATGATTTAGGAACCACCATACACTTCTCCAGAGTGGCTCTCGGCAGTTCACACACTGCCCATCAGCGTATAAAGGCTCCCTGTTCTCCATGGCCTGTCCTGCATTTCTGGTTTTTACAATTTTTTAGGATGGCCCTTTTGACCGGTGGGAAGTGAGACTTCTTTGTTGTGCACATTTGCATTGCTTGCTTGCTTCGTTGCCCATAAAGTGTGTATGCGTTTCTTCCTGGATATAATCAGGAAAAAACGCATACGCCCTTTTGGGCCAACTGCATCATTGTCGAAATTCTGCCGCTTTTCATGTGCGTTAAAGACGAGTCCAATCTATCTCTTGAAATCTGTTTCTTGCAATTCTGTCTTGCATTCAGATCCTCTTCTTTGCCTTACCTCAACATATTTTTGGACGTTAGTTTTCATTTATAACTCTGCAGGTTTGTGAATTGCAGTGACCCTGAGCTCCATTTTTTAAGTTGCTCTTTTGTGAGCTGGCCTCAAACCCGCAGGATTGCTTCAGGCCCTATTTTGGCTCCGGCGAGGCAGGCTGAGCCTTTCTTTAATTCTTATTCTTAATGGGAAATTAGAGTGATATGTGCCCGTCCAAACCCCTACAACTCTTCTCTCATTGGTTCCCCCTCTTCCCGTTCATCCTCCTCACAATTTGCAAAATGTGTGAAACAGAAGTTTAAATGTGCTGATTCTCCAAGTGGGGAGATTCTAAGTAGCGTGGCTGGAATGGTGAGCAGGAGCACCAGGAGAGGATAAATGAGGTGCATTATAGACACATCTCCCGATCACATGGTGTACAGTCCTCTGGGTTTTCCATGCATGTTTTAGCTGTAGGAAGATCCCTTGAACCTGCAGATTTGGGACCCATTGAATGGGTACCAGGTAGTATTACTTTAAAGGGTGTGCATTTCCTCACCCAACCTCACATTTCTCTTAGCGCAAACAGTTTCCAGCCTTATGTCTCATCCTGCTGTGGGTCTAGATGTGTTCAATCCATGTTGCATCACCGTCCCTGAGGAAAAGTTGTAAGAGGTTTTCTCTGTCTCTCTGTCGTTTATTTTTTTCAATTTATTACTATATTGGTTACAGCTGATTTTCAAAGCTCTGTTTCTTGCTGCTGTACATCCACTTGATTCACGTACAGAGAGACATCAATAAATTCTTTTTCAGATTCTTACCAGGCGTATATATTCTTTTCCGGTGACTTGAGTGTGCTGAGTGCAGTTCTTTTAGCTACCGTGTAGGCCTTGTTGATTATCAGTTTGGTATTTGGAATGGTATCTTTGCTAATTTCAACCTCCTGGATGATGCCTCACCCCTCCCCACCTTTCCCGTTTAGCAGCCTTATGCGTGTTTTCTACATATTTGACTATGTTTTTGTTTTGTAATTTATTTCATGTGTAGCCATTTTGGATTCCACCTTTAAGTGATATCTTATGATATGTGTCTTTTTCTTTTTGAATTCTGTCACTTAGAATGATCATACGTAACTCCTCCGGAGTTGTTACAACTGGCCATATTTCATTGATTTCCAGGCTGAATAATATTCCACTCTACCTAAGTACCACATCTCTATCCATTTTTTCCCTCCAGAGACATTTAAGTTATATCCTAGTCGAGGATCTTTTAAACAGAGAGGGGGTAAACATTGGGGTGCCTGTGTCCTCTCGATTTTTGTTTTTCCCAAGATATACGCCCATGAGTGCAAGTGCCCTATGCTCTGTAGCTCATTTTTTAGATGCTTTAGTAAACACAATACACTTCTCCAGAATGGCCGTTGGCAATATACATTTCCACTATAAGTCTCACAGGGCTCCCTCTTCTCGTTGCCCTGTCCTGCATTTCTGTTGTTTACGCTTTATGAGGATGGCTCTTCTGACTGATGCGAAGTGATATCTTTTGTAGTATTGACTTCCAGTGCCCACCTGTTTGGTTGGCTAAAAAAGTGTATGCCCTTTTCTTGAATATATACAGAAAAGAACGCATACACCCTTTTTGGCCAACTGCAATGTTGGCAATGTTCAGCTCCTTTTCTTGTGCTTAATGGCGAGTCCTTTCTACCTCCTCAAATCCCTTTCCTGCCATTCTCCCTTGCTTACAAGTCCTTTTCTCTGACTTTCCTCAAGACATTTTTCAGTGATGGATATTTTCAACTCTGCAGTTTTGTGAATTTTACTGCCCCTGAGTTCCATTGTTCAACTCGTGTTTATGGGAACTGGCCACAAAGCAGCGGGATTTCCTCAAGCCCTATACTGTTTCCATGGGCAACCCTAGCCTTTGGTCAATTCGTCTTCCTGATTGGAAATTAGAGTGACATGTGCCTGTCTGAACACCTAGGACTTGTCTCTCATTGTTCTTCATCCTTCCGCTTCATCCTCTGGACAAATTCCAAACTGTACGCAACAGGATGTTGACAGTGCTGACATCTCCAAGTGGGGAGACTGTTAGTAAAGACGCTGGAGGTGTGAACCCGAGCACCAGGAGATGAGGAGATGAGATGCCTTTTCCAAACTCTTCCCGATCAGATGGTATACCATCCTCTGGGTGTGACAGACATGTTTTAGCAGTAGGAAGAGTCCCATTCATGTAAGGAGAACACCAGGGCTTTTTCAAAATCAGTGTCTCCCCGAAACCCAAACTGGGGAAGTTTTTAAGCTACAGCTACACATATGTTCATTAAGGGCCTTGGGAAGTAGGCAGAGTCCAAACTTTAGATGATTGAAGTCTTCAGGGTCAGAAGCACTCACCACCAGCTTCCCTTAGGCTACACTTTAACTGTCATTGATAGATGATGTCAATAAAAATATCTATTCTTTTTCAGATTATTTCCCCTTATAGGTTATTGCAAAATGTTGAGTGTAGTTCCCTGTGCTATACAGTAGTTCCTTGTTGATGATCTATTTTATACATAGCAGTGTGTATGTGTTCATTCCAAACTGTTAATTTATCCCTCCTCCCACCTTTCCCCTTTGGTAATAATAAATTATAAGATTTTATACTTCTCAGAAATGGGGGAGCTGAAAGAGAGGTATCATTTTCAATGGAAAAGCATTTAAAACAAGATTGAAGGTTTAACCAAGATTATTAGCTGTACATCCTTGGAAAGAAATCACTTCGTTTCTCTAATATTGACCTGACAAATAAGACAAACCTTTTCACTGAACTTGCTTATAAAAAGTGATGGAAATATCAAATGGAAGTGTTAAAAACATCTTATTTTACCCGAGCCTTATACACTGTTCTATGTTAACTACAGTTTGGCTCACACATCTGTTCATTGAGGTTACAATAGTCTCAATTTCTGTTACTGATCCTCCAGAGTGGACCCCAACAAGTGTCCCCCTGCCCAGTGTCATTGGGGCCAACAGATCGAGACTGAGTTTGGTTCACAAGCAAAGGAAACTTTATATTTTGATCAGAGAATGGAGAGGTGAGAGCATGCACTACCCCGTGGGCTGTGGGCTGGGCTGCTGTGTAGAGATCCTGTCAGAGTCAGTGGGAGGGAGGGAGGCGGCGGAGCTCTCGAGGGCCGGGTTGGCTGTAGCTCAGGCTCTATATCGTGGAGTCTGCACTGGGCCCCAGGAGCTGAGGTGTCGACCCAGCCATTCTGCACTAGGAAATCTGGTCTGAAGTGCCGGGTGTGGAACCTCTGCATGCGGGACCCTAGGAGCACGTGAAATTAGACAAAGCACAAAGGATAAAAAAGGTTAGACTTGACTTTATTGCCCAGATTCTATTTTTATCTCCCAGGGATTTTTAATGGGCTTTGCTGGGGACAAACCCCTCCTCTGCCTTTTGTCCCGTTCCTCATTCTTGGAGTGCTGAGGGTGCAGACCCTTCTTCTGTAACTGCTGAGTGCTGAGTTGGGAGCCCTCATACCCTGGGGCGAGGGTCAGAGCTTCTCCCCAGCAGCCTCCCGGTGACGTTGATTGTCCCCAGGACCCCTGCCTCCCTGCTCGTCCACCTGAGCACCAGCATTGGAAGTGTTATAGATTCTAATGACCTTTAAGGGTCCAGGAAAGAGATGTGCAGAGACGCTGTGGGGGCCGGTTTCACCCCGCCCCACATTTGTTCGGCCACCTTAGGCTGACCGTCTCTGCCAGCCTAGATGCTCTGACCAGTAGTCTGCGCTTTCTTCAATTAGGCCCCTGAATTAACGTACAAACAGCACCAGGTGTCAGAGCCCTGCCCGCTCAACTCCCAGACAGTCCAGGGTCAGTGGTGACCAAGGACCATGATGGCTACTGAGTCAACAGCCTTTTGAAGTAAACAGGAGTCCAGCCGGTCTTATTGGCCACCATCATCACGGTGTCTGTAGGCTTTTCTATGGTGACAGTGTGGTATACTGTTCCCCCGCCAAGATTATTAGCTCCCCTCTGGGTGCAGTAAGTCCTGCAAGCAGTAGTCTACTCTTTTGGGACACACTCTTGTTGTTTTATGAGAGAAACTCCAGGTCAAGTGATGTTCACACGAGTCGTCATGGTGCCCTGTTGCCCCCGGTTATCTCTCTGGATGTTGGAGTTGGAGGGCCTCCTCACTCGAGGTCGGTGTGCCCACGGAGCGAACCCTGCAACTTCAGGGCATGGTTGGTGGTTAGGATCACCACGTGGGGTCCTTTTCCCTTAGGAGGGAGGTGGCCTTTTGGGCTGCTGATTTCCAGGTTTTTAGATACCGCCAGTATCTTGGCCAGATGTGGCAGTGGGCCAAGCCCCTTAGTGACCGTAGTTTATCCTACCTGGATGGCATTCTTGCATTGTTCCATTTCAAGTGGTCCCAGTTTTTGCACTAATTCTCCAATGGCGATTCACCTTTCACCGGGAATGTAAAGGTCAAAGGGTTTAGCTAAATTAGGGAGTTCCAGGGCAAGGGTCTGAATTGACTGCTCTTTCCATTCTTGAAAGGCCACTTCTGGATTCTATTCAAAAGGATCATCATCTTTTCCTTTCAGTGTTTCATATAGAGGCCCAGCTAGTAGACTGTAGTTAGGGATCCAGAAGCAGCAAACCCTGGCCTCCCCAGGAACCCCTAAGCTGTCTTCTAGTTTTAGAAAGGGGTAAGGCTGAAAATGGTTTCTTCCCTTTCCTGGGATGGGCTTCTCTGACCTTCTGTGAGAATGAAGCCCAGGCAGGTCACCGCAGTCTGTGATATTTGAGCTTTTTCTTGGACAACTTCTATCCTTTATTGGCTTGGTAGTTCAGAGGCCTCCTTAGTAGGGCTGGTGATCAGAATGTCGTCTGCATATTGAAGGAGGGTTTCCTTTTCCAGAGGTAGAACTTTTAGGTCTTTAGCTAAGCTTTCCCCAAAGATGGTGTGGGAATTTTTGCACCCTTGGGGCCAGACGGCCCGGAAGTATTGTTTTAGTTGTATGTTGAGTCCTGCCACTCACAAGCCAAAATTTCTTGTGACTCTGGGACTAATGGAATACAAAAGAAGGCATCATTGAAGACTAATACAGAATACCATGTCCTGGTGGTTGGTAGAATGACCAGCAGGGTGTAGGAATTAGGAGCAACTGGAGGTATATCCTCGGTGGCTTCACTGACTGTCCTGACATCCTTTACCAGGTCCCCAGCAGCCCATGGGGCTCTCGTGGTCAGACCAATCCCAGAATATGGAGCTCACCTGGGCAGGTACCCCACCCCCACCCCAGCCCACGGGGCTCTCGTGGTCAGGCCCCTCCCAGGATACAGAGCTACCCTTGCGGGTACCGTGGCAGGGCTGGGCACACAGGAACCGTGCACATAGCCCTCATTGCAGAGCACCCCCAGCTCACCTGTCGCTCAGAGCTGACACAGAGCACCTCAGAGCAGGACTTGAACTAACAAACAGCAGCTGCGACAGGTCTGTGACCCTGGGCATCACTCCGTGAGGCCTCCCTCCACCTGGTCTTCCAGAGACTTCCACTGCACCCGGGGCACCAGGCCTCTGTCTCCAACCACGACCCACCCCTCCTCTCCCTGACTCCTGGGTTCCTCTCATTAGGAGAGGGTTTTCTTGAAGTTGTCTCCCACTCATGGGCCAGATAAAATGATTAGAAAACAAGCCAAAGCTGCAGCCCCTTGTCTATCCTGACTCTCAGGAGCCCACACCTGTTCCTTGGACCTGGCCGGTTCAGCAAGTTCCATTTTCTGCAACTGTGAGCCCCTGAGGGGTGATGATTGGCTGACCTGGGCAGCCTTACCGTGCCGGCCAGCCCTCCCCAGGTGTGCCTGGGTTGAGATCAATATAAATACCACTCCAGGCAGCAAGAGCCCCTGCAGCCGTGCCTGACGCCATTTTCTCTGCCCTGTCAGCAGTCTCGGGGCTGGGCTGGTGGGAGGGAGTGAGAGGCCACGGCTTTGTGGGTGGCCCAGTGTGAGTGGGGCTCTGCTGGACTTTCTGCAGCAGTTGCCAGGCTGCCACCTGCTAAAGAAGAGGATGTGTCACCCATACCTGCTGCTGGAATTTCTCCCTGGGCAGAGGTGAGGAAGGAAAAAAGCAGTGGGGGCAGGGACAGGACGGGTATCTCAGGCAGGGAAATGGAAATCTTCCAGAAGAGCACCCAGGGCCAGGACCATCCTGGCTGGCCTGCAGGCACCAAGTCGGCCGGCATGCTGTCACTCGTGTGGCTCTATGGCCCTTCCTCTAGGCTTTCAAGTCCTTGTATATATTCAGGTGTTTTACCTGGGACGGGTGGGAATAGTTCAGCAGCAACTGGCCTGGGGCTCAGCTCACGTTTACTCACAGATGCCTCGGCACGGTGCCCCAGCTTTGCAATGAGGACGCTTGTTGCGTGGGGGCTGCTGGCTGAATGGGAGACGATTCCCCACCACTGACCAACTTCAGAATTGTTTACAACTGGAGCAAGTGCCCTGATACGGTTTTCCTCTGTGTAACTGGTGGGTTCTGTGTTTTTTTTCTCTTTTTCGTTTTTGGTTCAAGGTAGATTTTATTCCTCTTTTTTGTATTTACAGATATAAGCATGGAAATAATTTATTCATATAAATACATGTATGTGCAGGGAATAATTGTTTTTTCTGTTTTATTTTTTAAATTTTACTTCTTTTTAATTTTGAATTTTATTTTATATTTTTATACAGCAGGTTCTTATTGGTTATCTATTTTATACATATAAATGTATACATGCCAATCCCAGTCTCTCAACTCCTCCCACCACCACCCCCCCAACAGCTTTCCCCCCTTGTTGTCCATACGTTTGTTGTCTACATCTGTTGCTCTATTTATGCCTTGCAAAATGGTTAATCTGTACAGTTTTTCTAGGTTCCACATATATGCATGAATATACAAGATTTGTTTTTCTCTTTCTGACTTACTTCACTCTGTATGACAGTCTCTAGATCCATCGACGTCTCTACAAATGACCCAATTTCATTCCTTTTCATGGCTTAGTAATATTCCATTTTATATATGTACCACAGCTTTATGCATTCGTCTGTCTGTGGGCATTTAGGTTGCTTCCATTACCTCGATATTGTAAATAGTGATGCAATGAACATTGCGGTGAATGACTCTTTTTGATTTATGGTTTTGTCTGGGTATATGTCCAGTACTGGGATTGCTGTATCATATGGTAATTCTATTGTTAGTTTCTTAAGAAATTCCATATTGTTCTCCATAATGACTGTATCAATTTATATTCCCAACAATAGTGGAAGAGGGTTCCTTTTCTCCACACCCTTTCCAGCATTTTTTGTTTGTAGATTTTCAATGATGCCTATTCTACCAGGTGTGAGGTGATACCTCATTGTTGAATCCATTTCGTTGAGCAAGGGGTAGCTCTTGTCTATTACATATTTGGCTTATGGAATGGTATCTGTGCTAATTTCAAACTCTGCTTTTATGCAGCACCCCAACTCACCTTCCCCCTTAAGCAGGCATAAGTTGGTTTTCTAAACTTGAGACCCTGTTCTGTTTTGTAATTCAGTTCATGTGTAGCCAAGTTCACATTCCGTGTATTAGTGATACCTTATGATGTTTCTTTTTCTGTGTGACTTATTTCACTTAGAATCATCGTGCCTCAATCCACTCATTATGCTGGTACGGGCCTGGTGACATAGATTTCATTGCTGAGTGGTATTCTGTTGTACAGAAGTACCGCAACTTCTTTATCCATTATTTGCTCTCTGGGATATTTAACTTGTGCCGTAGAAGAGATTCCTGTAAAAAGAGCCGTCCCAAATTTTGGGGTTGCTGTGTCTTTTTGATATTAATTTCCCTAAGCTATAGGACCATAAGTGGAAGTGCCCTAGGCTCTGTTGCTTTGTTTTTTAGATGTTTCAGGAAACACCATACACTTCTCCCAAGTGTCTGTTGGCAATTTACATCCCGCCCATCAGCATAACAAGGCTCCCAGTTCTCCATGGCCTGTCCTGCCTTTCTGGATTTTACACTTTATTCTGATGGCCCTTTGACCGGGGGGAAGTGAGACTTCATTGTAGTGCAGATTTCCTTTGCAAGCTTGCTTGGTTGACCAAAAAGGGCGTATGCGTTTTTTCCTGAATATATTCAGGAAAAAACGCATATGCCCTTTTGGCAAAGTGCATCATTGTGGACGTTCTGCCTCTTTTCCTACGCTTTCAATGCAATTCCAGTCTACCTCCTGAAATCGGTATCCTGCAATTCTGCCCCGCTTTCAAGTCCTCTTGGAAGCCTTACTTCAGTATATTTTTGGACGATAGCTGTCATTTATAACTCTGCAGGTTTGTGAATTACAGTGCCCCTGAGCTCCTTTCTTCAACTCGCTTTCTTTTGAGCTGGCCGCAACACCGCAGGATGGCTTCAGGCCCTAATCTGGTTCCGGCACGGCACGCTGAGCCTTTGGTTATTTCCTCTTCCTGGTGGGAAATGAGAGTTAAATTTGCCCGTCCAGACACCTCCAGCTAGTCTCTCATTGGTTCTCCCTATTCCTGTTCATCTTCCGCAGAAATTGCAAACTGGGCCAAACAGGAGGTTAAAGGCGCTGACTCTCCAAGTTGGGAGAGTGTTAGTAAAGGGTCTGGAATGTTGCACCCGAGTACCAGGGGAGGAAAACTGAGACATATTTGAACACGTCTCCCGTTCACACGGTTGATCATACTCGCGGTTCCACATGCATGTTTTAGCTGAAGGAAGAATACCTTAAACCTGGAGAGTTGAGACCCGTGGAATGGGTACCATGCAATATGACTTCAAAGGGTCTTCATTTGCTCACCGAACCTCTCCAATCCTATCACTGCTGCGTTTATGCCCCTGTACACACGCTTGATTCTCTTTCGGAGACATAGCAATCCATAGGTTTTAAGATACTTACTAGTCAGGTACATTCTTAGGCGTTTAATATGGGGTGTTGAGTCCATTTCATTGAGCAAGGAGTAGCTCTTGTCTATTCCATATTTGGCTTAAGGAACTTTATCTGTGCTCATTTCAATCTCTGGTTTTATGCAGCACCCCAACTCACCTTCCCCCTTAAGCAAGCGTAAGTTGGTTTTCTAAACTTGAGACACTGTTCTGTTTTGTAATTCAGTTCATGTGTAGCCAAGTTCACATTCTGTGTATTAGTGATACCTTATGATGTTTCTTTTCTGTGTGACTTATTTCAGTTCGAATCATCATACCTGAATCCACTCATTATGCTGCTACGGGCCTGATGACATAGATTTCATTGCTGAGTGATATTGCATTGTACGTAAGTACCACAAGTTCTTTATCCATTTTTCACTTTCTGCGATATTGAACTTGTACCGTAAACGAGGTTCTTGTAAACAGAGCCGTCCCAAACTTTGGGGTGGCTGTGTCTTTTTGATTTTAATTTCCCTAAGCTATAGGACCATAAGTGGAAGTGCCCTAGGCTCTGTTGCTTTGTTTTTTAGATGTTTCAGGAAACACCATACACTTCTCCAGAGTGGCTGTTGGCAATTTACATCCCGCCCATCAGCATAAGAAGGCTCCCAGTTCTCCACGGCCTGTCGTGCCTTTATGGATTTTACACTATTTTCAGATGGCCCTTTTGACCGGGTGGAAGTGAGACTTCATTGTAGTGCAGATTTCCTTTGCAAGCTTGCTTGGTTGGCCAAAAAGTGCGTATGCGTTTTTTCCTGAATATATTCAGGAAAAAACGCATACGCCCTTTTTGGCCAAGTGCATCATTGTCGATTTTCTGACTCTCTTCATATGCTTTCAATGCAATTCCAGTCTACCTCCTGAAATCGGTTTCCTGCAATTCTGCCTTGCTTTCAATGCCTCTTGATAGCCTTACCTCAATATATTTTTTAAAAATAGTTGGCCTTTATAACTCTGCAGGTTTTTGAATTGCAGTGGCCCTTAGCTCCATTTTTTAGCTCTTATTTTTGTGGTCTTGCCCCATAACCACAGGATTCCTTGAAGCCCTATTTTTCTTCTGGGGCACCTTGCTGTGCCTTTGGTTAATTCTTCTTACTGATGTGATATTAGAGTGACATGTGCCCATTGAAACCGCTACAGCTAGTTTCTCACTGGTTCCCCCTATTCCCATTCATCCTCTGCACTAACTGCAGACTGTGCGATACCAGAACTTAAAGGCATTGACTCCATGTGGGGATGTTGTTAGTAAAGCGGCTGGAATGTCGATCCGGAGCCCCAGGAGAGGAAAAATGAGGTGCGTTTTAGAAACCTTTCCCGATCATATGGTATACCAGTCGCTGGGTTTCCCAAGCATGGTTTAGCTGTAGGAAGATTCCCTTCAACCTGGAGTGTTGGGACCCTTGGACTGAGTAGCATGAAGTATTGCATTAAACTTTCGGCAGTTGCTCACCAAAGCTCACCAATCCTGTCAGCCCCAAGTGTCCAGCCTTATGTCTTATCCAGCTGTGGGTTTATATGTGGTCAATCCAGGTTGCATCACAGCCCCTGAGCGAATTTTGTAAGAATTTTTCTCTCTTTCATTGTTTCAGCGTTTTGTTTTTAAAATTTATTTCTATAATGGGGTTTAGCTCCTTTTCACTGCTGTGTTTTTGCCACTCTGCACACACTTGATTCCCTTATGGAGATATATCAATACATGGGTTTTAAGATTCTTATTCCTCAGATATATTTCTCTGCGGTGTATAGGGTGTGTTGAGGCCTGTTCATTGAGCAAGGTGTAGATCTTGTCTAATACCTATTTGGTTTATTGAACGGTATCTGTGCTAATTTCAAACTCTGGTTTTATGCATCACCCCACCTCTCCTTTCCCCTTAAGCTGACATAAGTGTGTTTTCTAAATGTGAGACACTGTTCTGTTCTGTAATTCATTTCTTGTGCAGCCATATTTACCCTCCCTCTATAAGTGATGTCTTATGATATGTTTCTTTTTCTGTTTGACTTATTTCAAGTAGTATTATCGGACCTAAATCCACTCTTTATCCTTCTACTAGCCTTATTACATTGATTTCATGGTGAAGAGATATTCCATTGTACATAAGTACCACATCTTCTTTATCCATTGTTCTCTTTCCTGGGATATTTAAGGTGTACTGAAGTTGAGGTTCTTGTAAACAGAGTAGCCCTAAACTGTGGTGTGCTTGTGTCTTGTTGATTTTTAGACTTCCCTAGATATACTCCCATGATTGGAAGTGTCCTATGCTCTGTAGCTCTGTTTTTTAGATGATTTAGGAACCACCATACACTTCTCCAGAGTGGCTCTCGGCAGTTCACACACTGCCCATCAGCGTATAAAGGCTCCCTGTTCTCCATGGCCTGTCCTGCATTTCTGGTTTTTACAATTTTTTAGGATGGCCCTTTTGACCGGTGGGAAGTGAGACTTCTTTGTTGTGCACATTTGCATTGCTTGCTTGCTTCGTTGCCCATAAAGTGTGTATGCGTTTCTTCCTGGATATAATCAGGAAAAAACGCATACGCCCTTTTGGGCCAACTGCATCATTGTCGAAATTCTGCCGCTTTTCATGTGCGTTAAAGACGAGTCCAATCTATCTCTTGAAATCTGTTTCTTGCAATTCTGTCTTGCATTCAGATCCTCTTCTTTGCCTTACCTCAACATATTTTTGGACGTTAGTTTTCATTTATAACTCTGCAGGTTTGTGAATTGCAGTGACCCTGAGCTCCATTTTTTAAGTTGCTCTTTTGTGAGCTGGCCTCAAACCCGCAGGATTGCTTCAGGCCCTATTTTGGCTCCGGCGAGGCAGGCTGAGCCTTCCTTTAATTCTTACTCTTAATGGGAAATTAGAGTGATATGTGCCCGTCCAAACCCCTACAACTCTTCTCTCATTGGTTCCCCCTCTTCCCGTTCATCCTCCTCACAATTTGCAAAATGTGTGAAACAGAAGTTTAAATGTGCTGATTCTCCAAGTGGGGAGATTCTAAGTAGCGTGGCTGGAATGGTGAGCAGGAGCACCAGGAGAGGATAAATGAGGTGCATTATAGACACATCTCCCGATCACATGGTGTACAGTCCTCTGGGTTTTCCATGCATGTTTTAGCTGTAGGAAGATCCCTTGAACCTGCAGATTTGGGACCCATTGAATGGGTACCAGGTAGTATTACTTTAAAGGGTGTGCATTTCCTCACCCAACCTCACATTTCTCTTAGCGCAAACAGTTTCCAGCCTTATGTCTCATCCTGCTGTGGGTCTAGATGTGTTCAATCCATGTTGCATCACCGTCCCTGAGGAAAAGTTGTAAGAGGTTTTCTCTGTCTCTCTGTCGTTTATTTTTTTCAATTTATTACTATATTGGTTACAGCTGATTTTCAAAGCTCTGTTTCTTGCTGCTGTACATCCACTTGATTCACGTACAGAGAGACATCAATAAATTCTTTTTCAGATTCTTACCAGTCGTATATATTCTTTTCCGGTGACTTGAGTGTGCTGAGTGCAGTTCTTTTAGCTACCGTGTAGGCCTTGTTGATTATCAGTTTGGTATTTGGAATGGTATCTTTGCTAATTTCAACCTCCTGGATGATGCCTCACCCCTCCCCACCTTTCCCGTTTAGCAGCCTTATGCGTGTTTTCTACATATTTGACTATGTTTTTGTTTTGTAATTTATTTCATGTGTAGCCATTTTGGATTCCACCTTTAAGTGATATCTTATGATATGTGTCTTTTTCTTTTTGAATTCTGTCACTTAGAATGATCATACGTAACTCCTCCGGAGTTGTTACAACTGGCCATATTTCATTGATTTCCAGGCTGAATAATATTCCACTCTACCTAAGTACCACATCTCTATCCATTTTTTCCCTCCAGAGACATTTAAGTTATATCCTAGTCGAGGATCTTTTAAACAGAGAGGGGGTAAACATTGGGGTGCCTGTGTCCTCTCGATTTTTGTTTTTCCCAAGATATACGCCCATGAGTGCAAGTGCCCTATGCTCTGTAGCTCATTTTTTAGATGCTTTAGTAAACACAATACACTTCTCCAGAATGGCCGTTGGCAATATACATTTCCACTATAAGTCTCACAGGGCTCCCTCTTCTCGTTGCCCTGTCCTGCATTTCTGTTGTTTACGCTTTATGAGGATGGCTCTTCTGACTGATGCGAAGTGATATCTTTTGTAGTATTGACTTCCAGTGCCCACCTGTTTGGTTGGCTAAAAAAGTGTATGCCCTTTTCTTGAATATATACAGAAAAGAACGCATACACCCTTTTTGGCCAACTGCAATGTTGGCAACGTTCAGCTCCTTTTCTTGTGCTTAATGGCGAGTCCTTTCTACCTCCTCAAATCCCTTTCCTGCCATTCTCCCTTGCTTACAAGTCCTTTTCTCTGACTTTCCTCAAGACATTTTTCAGTGATGGATATTTTCAACTCTGCAGTTTTGTGAATTTTACTGCCCCTGAGTTCCATTGTTCAACTTGTGTTTATGGGAACTGGCCACAAAGCAGCGGGATTTCCTCAAGCCCTATACTGTTTCCATGGACAACCCTAGCCTTTGGTCAATTCGTCTTCCTGATTGGAAATTAGAGTGACATGTGCCTGTCTGAACACCTAGGACTTGTCTCTCATTGTTCTTCATCCTTCCGCTTCATCCTCTGGACAAATTCCAAACTGTACGCAACAGGATGTTGACAGTGCTGACATCTCCAAGTGGGGAGACTGTTAGTAAAGACGCTGGAGGGGTGAACCCGAGCACCAGGAGATGAGGAGATGAGATGCCTTTTCCAAACTCTTCCCGATCAGATGGTATACCATCCTCTGGGTGTGACAGACATGTTTTAGCAGTAGGAAGAGTCCCATTCATGTAAGGAGAACACCAGGGCTTTTTCAAAATCAGTGTCTCCCCGAAACCCAAACTGGGGAAGTTTTTAAGCTACGGCTACACATATGTTCATTAAGGGCCTTGGGAAGTAGGCAGAGTCCAAACTTTAGATGATTGAAGTCTTCAGGGTCAGAAGCACTCACCACCAGCTTCCCTTAGGCTACACTTTAACTGTCATTGATAGATGATGTCAATAAAAATATCTATTCTTTTTCAGATTATTTCCCCTTATAGGTTATTGCAAAATGTTGAGTGTAGTTCCCTGTGCTATACAGTAGTTCCTTGTTGATGATCTATTTTATACATAGCAGTGTGTATGTGTTCATTCCAAACTGTTAATTTATCCCTCCTCCCACCTTTCCCCTTTGGTAATAATAAATTATAAGATTTTATACTTCTCAGAAATGGGGGAGCTGAAAGAGAGGTATCATTTTCAATGGAAAAGCATTTAAAACAAGATTGAAGGTTTAACCAAGATTATTAGCTGTACATCCTTGGAAAGAAATCACTTCGTTTCTCTAATATTGACCTGACAAATAAGACAAACCTTTTCACTGAACTTGCTTATAAAAAGTGATGGAAATATCAAATGGAAGTGTTAAAAACATCTTATTTTACCCGAGCCTTATACACTGTTCTATGTTAACTACAGTTTGGCTCACACATCTGTTCATTGAGGTTACAATAGTCTCAATTTCTGTTACTGATCCTCCAGAGTGGACCCCAACAAGTGTCCCCCTGCCCAGTGTCATTGGGGCCAACAGATCGAGACTGAGTTTGGTTCACAAGCAAAGGAAACTTTATATTTTGATCAGAGAATGGAGAGGTGAGAGCATGCACTACCCCGTGGGCTGTGGGCTGGGCTGCTGTGTAGAGATCCTGTCAGAGTCAGTGGGAGGGAGGGAGGCGGCGGAGCTCTCGAGGGCCGGGTTGGCTGTAGCTCAGGCTCTATATCGTGGAGTCTGCACTGGGCCCCAGGAGCTGAGGTGTCGACCCAGCCATTCTGCACTAGGAAATCTGGTCTGAAGTGCCGGGTGTGGAACCTCTGCATGCGGGACCCTAGGAGCACGTGAAATTAGACAAAGCACAAAGGATAAAAAAGGTTAGACTTGACTTTATTGCCCAGATTCTATTTTTATCTCCCAGGGATTTTTAATGGGCTTTGCTGGGGACAAACCCCTCCTCTGCCTTTTGTCCCGTTCCTCATTCTTGGAGTGCTGAGGGTGCAGACCCTTCTTCTGTAACTGCTGAGTGCTGAGTTGGGAGCCCTCATACCCTGGGGCGAGGGTCAGAGCTTCTCCCCAGCAGCCTCCCGGTGACGTTGATTGTCCCCAGGACCCCTGCCTCCCTGCTCGTCCACCTGAGCACCAGCATTGGAAGTGTTATAGATTCTAATGACCTTTAAGGGTCCAGGAAAGAGATGTGCAGAGACGCTGTGGGGGCCGGTTTCACCCCGCCCCACATTTGTTCGGCCACCTTAGGCTGACCGTCTCTGCCAGCCTAGATGCTCTGACCAGTAGTCTGCGCTTTCTTCAATTAGGCCCCTGAATTAACGTACAAACAGCACCAGGTGTCAGAGCCCTGCCCGCTCAACTCCCAGACAGTCCAGGGTCAGTGGTGACCAAGGACCATGATGGCTACTGAGTCAACAGCCTTTTGAAGTAAACAGGAGTCCAGCCGGTCTTATTGGCCACCATCATCACGGTGTCTGTAGGCTTTTCTATGGTGACAGTGTGGTATACTGTTCCCCCGCCAAGATTATTAGCTCCCCTCTGGGTGCAGTAAGTCCTGCAAGCAGTAGTCTACTCTTTTGGGACACACTCTTGTTGTTTTATGAGAGAAACTCCAGGTCAAGTGATGTTCACACGAGTCGTCATGGTGCCCTGTTGCCCCCGGTTATCTCTCTGGATGTTGGAGTTGGAGGGCCTCCTCACTCGAGGTCGGTGTGCCCACGGAGCGAACCCTGCAACTTCAGGGCATGGTTGGTGGTTAGGATCACCACGTGGGGTCCTTTTCCCTTAGGAGGGAGGTGGCCTTTTGGGCTGCTGATTTCCAGGTTTTTAGATACCGCCAGTATCTTGGCC
Source organism: Stenella coeruleoalba (assembly GCF_951394435.1). Classification (NCBI taxonomy): domain Eukaryota; kingdom Metazoa; phylum Chordata; class Mammalia; order Artiodactyla; family Delphinidae; genus Stenella; species Stenella coeruleoalba. Next base: position 1,897,380 of record NW_027646017.1, on the reverse strand, counting down.
AGATGTGGCAGCGGGCCAAGCCCCTTAGTGACCGTAGTTTATCCTACCTGGATGGCATTCTTGCATTGTTCCATTTCAAGTGGTCCCAGTTTTTGCACTAATTCTCCAATGGCGATTCACCTTTCACCGGGAATGTAAAGGTCAAAGGGTTTAGCTAAATTAGGGAGTTCCAGGGCAAGGGTCTGAATTGACTGCTCTTTCCATTCTTGAAAGGCCACTTCTGGATTCTATTCAAAAGGATCATCATCTTTTCCTTTCAGTGTTTCATATAGAGGCCCAGCTAGTAGACTGTAGTTAGGGATCCAGAAGCAGCAAACCCTGGCCTCCCCAGGAACCCCTAAGCTGTCTTCTAGTTTTAGAAAGGGGTAAGGCTGAAAATGGTTTCTTCCCTTTCCTGGGATGGGCTTCTCTGACCTTCTGTGAGAATGAAGCCCAGGCAGGTCACCGCAGTCTGTGATATTTGAGCTTTTTCTTGGACAACTTCTATCCTTTATTGGCTTGGTAGTTCAGAGGCCTCCTTAGTAGGGCTGGTGATCAGAATGTCGTCTGCATATTGAAGGAGGGTTTCCTTTTCCAGAGGTAGAACTTTTAGGTCTTTAGCTAAGCTTTCCCCAAAGATGGTGTGGGAATTTTTGCACCCTTGGGGCCAGACGGCCCGGAAGTATTGTTTTAGTTGTATGTTGAGTCCTGCCACTCACAAGCCAAAATTTCTTGTGACTCTGGGACTAATGGAATACAAAAGAAGGCATCATTGAAGACTAATACAGAATACCATGTCCTGGTGGTTGGTAGAATGACCAGCAGGGTGTAGGAATTAGGAGCAACTGGAGGTATATCCTCGGTGGCTTCACTGACTGTCCTGACATCCTTTACCAGGTCCCCAGCAGCCCATGGGGCTCTCGTGGTCAGACCAATCCCAGAATATGGAGCTCACCTGGGCAGGTACCCCACCCCCACCCCAGCCCACGGGGCTCTCGTGGTCAGGCCCCTCCCAGGATACAGAGCTACCCTTGCAGGTACCGTGGCAGGGCTGGGCACACAGGAACCGTGCACATAGCCCTCATTGCAGAGCACCCCCAGCTCACCTGTCACTCAGAGCTGACACAGAGCACCTCAGAGCAGGACTTGAACTAACAAACAGCAGCTGCGACAGGTCTGTGACCCTGGGCATCACTCCGTGAGGCCTCCCTCCACCTGGTCTTCCAGAGACTTCCACTGCACCCGGGGCACCAGGCCTCTGTCTCCAACCACCACCCACCCCTCCTCTCCCTGACTCCTGGGTTCCTCTCATTAGGAGAGGGTTTTCTTGAAGTTGTCTCCCACTCATGGGCCAGATAAAATGATTAGAAAACAAGCCAAAGCTGCAGCCCCTTGTCTATCCTGACTCTCAGGAGCCCACACCTGTTCCTTGGACCTGGCCGGTTCAGCAAGTTCCATTTTCTGCAACTGTGAGCCCCTGAGGGGTGATGATTGGCTGACCTGGGCAGCCTTACCGTGCCGGCCAGCCCTCCCCAGGTGTGCCTGGGTTGAGATCAATATAAATACCACTCCAGGCAGCAAGAGCCCCTGCAGCCGTGCCTGACGCCATTTTCTCTGCCCTGTCAGCAGTCTCGGGGCTGGGCTGGTGGGAGGGAGTGAGAGGCCACGGCTTTGTGGGTGGCCCAGTGTGAGTGGGGCTCTGCTGGACTTTCTGCAGCAGTTGCCAGGCTGCCACCTGCTAAAGAAGAGGATGTGTCACCCATACCTGCTGCTGGAATTTCTCCCTGGGCAGAGGTGAGGAAGGAAAAAAGCAGTGGGGGCAGGGACAGGACGGGTATCTCAGGCAGGGAAATGGAAATCTTCCAGAAGAGCACCCAGGGCCAGGACCATCCTGGCTGGCCTGCAGGCACCAAGTCGGCCGGCATGCTGTCACTCGTGTGGCTCTATGGCCCTTCCTCTAGGCTTTCAAGTCCTTGTATATATTCAGGTGTTTTACCTGGGACGGGTGGGAATAGTTCAGCAGCAACTGGCCTGGGGCTCAGCTCACGTTTACTCACAGATGCCTCGGCACGGTGCCCCAGCTTTGCAATGAGGACGCTTGTTGCGTGGGGGCTGCTGGCTGAATGGGAGACGATTCCCCACCACTGACCAACTTCAGAATTGTTTACAACTGGAGCAAGTGCCCTGATACGGTTTTCCTCTGTGTAACTGGTGGGTTCTGTGTTTTTTTTCTCTTTTTCGTTTTTGGTTCAAGGTAGATTTTATTCCTCTTTTTTGTATTTACAGATATAAGCATGGAAATAATTTATTCATATAAATACATGTATGTGCAGGGAATAATTGTTTTTTCTGTTTTATTTTTTAAATTTTACTTCTTTTTAATTTTGAATTTTATTTTATATTTTTATACAGCAGGTTCTTATTGGTTATCTATTTTATACATATAAATGTATACATGCCAATCCCAGTCTCTCAACTCCTCCCACCACCACCCCCCCAACAGCTTTCCCCCCTTGTTGTCCATACGTTTGTTGTCTACATCTGTTGCTCTATTTATGCCTTGCAAAATGGTTAATCTGTACAGTTTTTCTAGGTTCCACATATATGCATGAATATACAAGATTTGTTTTTCTCCTTCTGACTTACTTCACTCTGTATGACAGTCTCTAGATCCATCGACGTCTCTACAAATGACCCAATTTCATTCCTTTTCATGGCTTAGTAATATTCCATTTTATATATGTACCACAGCTTTATGCATTCGTCTGTCTGTGGGCATTTAGGTTGCTTCCATTACCTCGATATTGTAAATAGTGATGCAATGAACATTGCGGTGAATGACTCTTTTTGATTTATGGTTTTGTCTGGGTATATGTCCAGTACTGGGATTGCTGTATCATATGGTAATTCTATTGTTAGTTTCTTAAGAAATTCCATATTGTTCTCCATAATGACTGTATCAATTTATATTCCCAACAATAGTGGAAGAGGGTTCCTTTTCTCCACACCCTTTCCAGCATTTTTTGTTTGTAGATTTTCAATGATGCCTATTCTACCAGGTGTGAGGTGATACCTCATTGTTGAATCCATTTCGTTGAGCAAGGGGTAGCTCTTGTCTATTACATATTTGGCTTATGGAACGGTATCTGTGCTAATTTCAAACTCTGCTTTTATGCAGCACCCCAACTCACCTTCCCCCTTAAGCAGGCATAAGTTGGTTTTCTAAACTTGAGACCCTGTTCTGTTTTGTAATTCAGTTCATGTGTAGCCAAGTTCACATTCCGTGTATTAGTGATACCTTATGATGTTTCTTTTTCTGTGTGACTTATTTCACTTAGAATCATCGTGCCTCAATCCACTCATTATGCTGGTACGGGCCTGGTGACATAGATTTCATTACTGAGTGGTATTCTGTTGTACAGAAGTACCGCAACTTCTTTATCCATTATTTGCTCTCTGGGATATTTAACTTGTGCCGTAGAAGAGATTCCTGTAAAAAGAGCCGTCCCAAATTTTGGGGTTGCTGTGTCTTTTTGATATTAATTTCCCTAAGCTATAGGACCATAAGTGGAAGTGCCCTAGGCTCTGTTGCTTTGTTTTTTAGATGTTTCAGGAAACACCATACACTTCTCCCAAGTGTCTGTTGGCAATTTACATCCCGCCCATCAGCATAACAAGGCTCCCAGTTCTCCATGGCCTGTCCTGCCTTTCTGGATTTTACACTTTATTCTGATGGCCCTTTTGACCGGGGGGAAGTGAGACTTCATTGTAGTGCAGATTTCCTTTGCAAGCTTGCTTGGTTGGCCAAAAAGGGCTTATGCGTTTTTTCCTGAATATATTCAGGAAAAAACGCATATGCCCTTTTGGCAAAGTGCATCATTGTGGACGTTCTGCCTCTTTTCCTACGCTTTCAATGCAATTCCAGTCTACCTCCTGAAATCGGTATCCTGCAATTCTGCCCCGCTTTCAAGTCCTCTTGGCAGCCTTACTTCAGTCTATTTTTGGACGATAGCTGTCATTTATAACTCTGCAAGTTTGTGAATTACAGAGACCCTGAGCTCCTTTCTTCAACTCGCTTTCTTTTGAGCTGGCCGCAACACCGCAGGATGGCTTCAGGCCCTAATCTGGTTCCGGCACGGCACGCTGAGCCTTTGGTTATTTCCTCTTCCTGGTGGGAAATGAGAGTTAAATTTGCCCGTCCAGACACCTCCAGCTAGTCTCTCATTGGTTCTCCCTATTCCTGTTCATCTTCCGCAGAAATTGCAAACTGGGCCAAACAGGAGGTTAAAGGCGCTGACTCTCCAAGTTGGGAGAGTGTTAGTAAAGGGTCTGGAATGTTGCACCCGAGTACCAGGGGAGGAAAACTGAGACATATTTGAACACGTCTCCCGTTCACACGGTTGATCATACTCTGGGTTCCACATGCATGTTTTAGCTGAAGGAAGAATACCTTAAACCTGGAGAGTTGAGACCCGTGGAATGGGTACCATGCAATATGACTTCAAAGGGTCTTCATTTGCTCACCGAACCTCTCCAATCCTATCACTGCTGCGTTTATGCCCCTGTACACACGCTTGATTCTCTTTCGGAGACATAGCAATCCCTAGGTTTTAAGATACTTACTAGTCAGGTACATTCTTAGGCGTTTAATATGGGGTGTTGAGTCCATTTCGTTGAGCAAGGATTAGCTCTTGTCTATTCCATATTTGGCTTAAGGAACTTTATCTGTGCTCATTTCAATCTCTGGTTTTATGCAGCACCCCAACTCACCTTCCCCCTTAAGCAAGCGTAAGTTGGTTTTCTAAACTTGAGACACTGTTCTGTTTTGTAATTCAGTTCATGTGTAGCCAAGTTCACATTCTGTGTATTAGTGATACCTTATGATGTTTCTTTTCTGTGTGACTTATTTCAGTTCGAATCATCATACCTGAATCCACTCATTATGCTGCTACGGGCCTGATGACATAGATTTCATTGCTGAGTGATATTGCATTGTACGTAAGTACCACAAGTTCTTTATCCATTTTTCACTTTCTGTGATATTGAACTTGTACCGTAAACGAGGTTCTTGTAAACAGAGCCGTCCCAAACTTTGGGGTGGCTGTGTCTTTTTGATTTTAATTTCCCTAAGCTATAGGACCATAAGTGGAAGTGCCCTAGGCTCTGTTGCTTTGTTTTTTAGATGTTTCAGGAAACACCATACACTTCTCCAGAGTGGCTGTTGGCAATTTACATCCCGCCCATCAGCATAAGAAGGCTCCCAGTTCTCCATGGCCTGTTGTGCGTTTTTGGATTTTACACTTTTTTCAGATGGCCCTTTTGACCGGGTGGAAGTGAGACTTCATTGTAGTGCAGATTTCCTTTGCAAGCTTGCTTGGTTGGCCAAAAAGTGCGTATGCGTTTTTTCCTGAATATATTCAGGAAAAAACGCATACGCCCTTTTTGGCCAAGTGCATCATTGTCGAGTTTCTGACTCTCTTCATATGCTTTCAATGCAATTCCAGTCTACCTCCTGAAATCGGTTTCCTGCAATTCTGCCTTGCTTTCAATGCCTCTTCATAGCCTTACCTCAATATATTTTTTAAAAATAGTTGGCCTTTATAACTCTGCAGGTTTTTGAATTGCAGTGGCCCTTAGCTCCATTTTTTAGCTCTTATTTTTGTGGTCTTGCCCCATAACCACAGGATTCCTTGAAGCCCTATTTTTCTTCTGGGGCACCTTGCTGTGCCTTTGGTTAATTCTTCTTACTGATGTGATATTAGAGTGACATGTGCCCATTGAAACCGCTACAGCTAGTTTCTCACTGGTTCCCCCTATTCCCATTCATCCTCTGCACTAACTGCAGACTGTGCGATACCAGAACTTAAAGGCATTGACTCCATGTGGGGATGTTGTTAGTAAAGCGGCTGGAATGTCGATCCGGAGCCCCAGGAGAGGAAAAATGAGGTGCGTTTTAGAAACCTTTCCCGATCATATGGTATACCAGTCGCTGGGTTTCCCAAGCATGGTTTAGCTGTAGGAAGATTCCCTTCAACCTGGAGTGTTGGGACCCTTGGACTGAGTAGCATGAAGTATTGCATTAAACTTTCGGCAGTTGCTCACCAAAGCTCACCAATCCTGTCAGCCCCAAGTGTCCAGCCTTATGTCTTATCCAGCTGTGGGTTTATATGTGGTCAATCCAGGTTGCATCACAGCCCCTGAGCGAATTTTGTAAGAATTTTTCTCTCTTTCATTGTTTCAGCGTTTTGTTTTTAAAATTTATTTCTATAATGGGGTTTAGCTCCTTTTCACTGCTGTGTTTGTGCCACTCTGCACACACTTGATTCCCTTATGGAGATATATCAATACATGGGTTTTAAGATTCTTATTCCTCAGATATATTTCTCTGCGGTGTATAGGGTGTGTTGAGGCCTGTTCATTGAGCAAGGTGTAGATCTTGTCTAATACCTATTTGGTTTATTGAACGGTATCTGTGCTAATTTCAAACTCTGGTTTTATGCATCACCCCACCTCTCCTTTCCCCTTAAGCTGACATAAGTGTGTTTTCTAAATGTGAGACACTGTTCTGTTCTGTAATTCATTTCTTGTGCAGCCATATTTACCCTCCCTCTATAAGTGATATCTTATGATATGTTTCTTTTTCTGTTTGACTTATTTCAAGTAGTATTATCGGACCTAAATCCACTCTTTATCCTTCTACTAGCCTTATTACATTGATTTCATGGTGAAGAGATATTCCATTGTACATAAGTACCACATCTTCTTTATCCATTGTTCTCTTTCCTGGGATATTTAAGGTGTACTGAAGTTGAGGTTCTTGTAAACAGAGTAGCCCTAAACTGTGGTGTGCTTGTGTCTTGTTGATTTTTAGACTTCCCTAGATATACTCCCATGATTGGAAGTGTCCTATGCTCTGTAGCTCTGTTTTTTAGATGATTTAGGAACCACCATACACTTCTCCAGAGTGGCTCTCGGCAGTTCACACACTGCCCATCAGCGTATAAAGGCTCCCTGTTCTCCATGGCCTGTCCTGCATTTCTGGTTTTTACAATTTTTTAGGATGGCCCTTTTGACCGGTGGGAAGTGAGACTTCTTTGTTGTGCACATTTGCATTGCTTGCTTGCTTCGTTGCCCATAAAGTGCGTATGCGTTTTTTCCTGGATATAATCAGGAAAAAACGCATACGCCCTTTTGGGCCAACTGCATCATTGTCGAAATTCTGCCGCTTTTCATGTGCGTTAAAGACGAGTCCAATCTATCTCTTGAAATCTGTTTCTTGCAATTCTGTCTTGCATTCAGATCCTCTTCTTTGCCTTACCTCAACATATTTTTGGACGTTAGTTTTCATTTATAACTCTGCAGGTTTGTGAATTGCAGTGACCCTGAGCTCCATTTTTTAAGTTGCTCTTTTGTGAGCTGGCCTCAAACCCGCAGGATTGCTTCAGGCCCTATTTTGGCTCCGGCGAGGCAGGCTGAGCCTTCCTTTAATTCTTACTCTTAATGGGAAATTAGAGTGATATGTGCCCGTCCAAACCCCTACAACTCTTCTCTCATTGGTTCCCCCTCTTCCCGTTCATCCTCCTCACAATTTGCAAAATGTGTGAAACAGAAGTTTAAATGTGCTGATTCTCCAAGTGGGGAGATTCTAAGTAGCGTGGCTGGAATGGTGAACAGGAGCACCAGGAGAGGATAAATGAGGTGCATTTTAGACACATCTCCCGATCACATGGTGTACAGTCCTCTGGGTTTTCCATGCATGTTTTAGCTGTAGGAAGATCCCTTGAACCTGCAGATTTGGGACCCATTGAATGGGTACCAGGTAGTATTACTTTAAAGGGTGTGCATTTCCTCACCCAACCTCACATTTCTCTTAGCGCAAACAGTTTCCAGCCTTATGTCTCATCCTGCTGTGGGTCTAGATGTGTTCAATCCATGTTGCATCACCGTCCCTGAGGAAAAGTTGTAAGAGGTTTTCTCTGTCTCTCTGTCGTTTATTTTTTTCAATTTATTACTATATTGGTTACAGCTGATTTTCAAAGCTCTGTTTCTTGCTGCTGTACATCCACTTGATTCACGTACAGAGAGACATCAATAAATTCTTTTTCAGATTCTTACCAGGCGTATATATTCTTTTCCGGTGACTTGAGTGTGCTGAGTGCAGTTCTTTTAGCTACCGTGTAGGCCTTGTTGATTATCAGTTTGGTATTTGGAATGGTATCTTTGCTAATTTCAACCTCCTGGATGATGCCTCACCCCTCCCCACCTTTCCCGTTTAGCAGCCTTATGCGTGTTTTCTACATATTTGACTATGTTTTTGTTTTGTAATTTATTTCATGTGTAGCCATTTTGGATTCCACCTTTAAGTGATATCTTATGATATGTGTCTTTTTCTTTTTGAATTCTGTCACTTAGAATGATCATACGTAACTCCTCCGGAGTTGTTACAACTGGCCATATTTCATTGATTTCCAGGCTGAATAATATTCCACTCTACCTAAGTACCACATCTCTATCCATTTTTTCCCTCCAGAGACATTTAAGTTATATCCTAGTCGAGGATCTTTTAAACAGAGAGGGGGTAAACATTGGGGTGCCTGTGTCCTCTCGATTTTTGTTTTTCCCAAGATATACGCCCATGAGTGCAAGTGCCCTATGCTCTGTAGCTCATTTTTTAGATGCTTTAGTAAACACAATACACTTCTCCAGAATGGCCGTTGGCAATATACATTTCCACTATAAGTCTCACAGGGCTCCCTCTTCTCGTTGCCCTGTCCTGCATTTCTGTTGTTTACGCTTTATGAGGATGGCTCTTCTGACTGATGCGAAGTGATATCTTTTGTAGTATTGACTTCCAGTGCCCACCTGTTTGGTTGGCTAAAAAAGTGTATGCCCTTTTCTTGAATATATACAGAAAAGAACGCATACACCCTTTTTGGCCAACTGCAATGTTGGCAATGTTCAGCTCCTTTTCTTGTGCTTAATGGCGAGTCCTTTCTACCTCCTCAAATCCCTTTCCTGCCATTCTCCCTTGCTTACAAGTCCTTTTCTCTGACTTTCCTCAAGACATTTTTCAGTGATGGATATTTTCAACTCTGCAGTTTTGTGAATTTTACTGCCCCTGAGTTCCATTGTTCAACTCGTGTTTATGGGAACTGGCCACAAAGCAGCGGGATTTCCTCAAGCCCTATACTGTTTCCATGGGCAACCCTAGCCTTTGGTCAATTCGTCTTCCTGATTGGAAATTAGAGTGACATGTGCCTGTCTGAACACCTAGGACTTGTCTCTCATTGTTCCTCATCCTTCCGCTTCATCCTCTGGACAAATTCCAAACTGTACGCAACAGGATGTTGACAGTGCTGACATCTCCAAGTGGGGAGACTGTTAGTAAAGACGCTGGAGGGGTGAACCCGAGCACCAGGAGATGAGGAGATGAGATGCCTTTTCCAAACTCTTCCCGATCAGATGGTATACCATCCTCTGGGTGTGACAGACATGTTTTAGCAGTAGGAAGAGTCCCATTCATGTAAGGAGAACACCAGGGCTTTTTCAAAATCAGTGTCTCCCCGAAACCCAAACTGGGGAAGTTTTTAAGCTACAGCTACACATATGTTCATTAAGGGCCTTGGGAAGTAGGCAGAGTCCAAACTTTAGATGATTGAAGTCTTCAGGGTCAGAAGCACTCACCACCAGCTTCCCTTAGGCTACACTTTAACTGTCATTGATAGATGATGTCAATAAAAATATCTATTCTTTTTCAGATTATTTCCCCTTATAGGTTATTGCAAAATGTTGAGTGTAGTTCCCTGTGCTATACAGTAGTTCCTTGTTGATGATCTATTTTATACATAGCAGTGTGTATGTGTTCATTCCAAACTGTTAATTTATCCCTCCTCCCACCTTTCCCCTTTGGTAATAATAAATTATAAGATTTTATACTTCTCAGAAATGGGGGAGCTGAAAGAGAGGTATCATTTTCAATGGAAAAGCATTTAAAACAAGATTGAAGGTTTAACCAAGATTATTAGCTGTACATCCTTGGAAAGAAATCACTTCGTTTCTCTAATATTGACCTGACAAATAAGACAAACCTTTTCACTGAACTTGCTTATAAAAAGTGATGGAAATATCAAATGGAAGTGTTAAAAACATCTTATTTTACCCGAGCCTTATACACTGTTCTATGTTAACTACAGTTTGGCTCACACATCTGTTCATTGAGGTTACAATAGTCTCAATTTCTGTTACTGATCCTCCAGAGTGGACCCCAACAAGTGTCCCCCTGCCCAGTGTCATTGGGGCCAACAGATCGAGACTGAGTTTGGTTCACAAGCAAAGGAAACTTTATATTTTGATCAGAGAATGGAGAGGTGAGAGCATGCACTACCCCGTGGGCTGTGGGCTGGGCTGCTGTGTAGAGATCCTGTCAGAGTCAGTGGGAGGGAGGGAGGCGGCGGAGCTCTCGAGGGCCGGGTTGGCTGTAGCTCAGGCTCTATATCGTGGAGTCTGCACTGGGCCCCAGGAGCTGAGGTGTCGACCCAGCCATTCTGCACTAGGAAATCTGGTCTGAAGTGCCGGGTGTGGAACCTCTGCATGCGGGACCCTAGGAGCACGTGAAATTAGACAAAGCACAAAGGATAAAAAAGGTTAGACTTGACTTTATTGCCCAGATTCTATTTTTATCTCCCAGGGATTTTTAATGGGCTTTGCTGGGGACAAACCCCTCCTCTGCCTTTTGTCCCGTTCCTCATTCTTGGAGTGCTGAGGGTGCAGACCCTTCTTCTGTAACTGCTGAGTGCTGAGTTGGGAGCCCTCATACCCTGGGGCGAGGGTCAGAGCTTCTCCCCAGCAGCCTCCCGGTGACGTTGATTGTCCCCAGGACCCCTGCCTCCCTGCTCGTCCACCTGAGCACCAGCATTGGAAGTGTTATAGATTCTAATGACCTTTAAGGGTCCAGGAAAGAGATGTGCAGAGACGCTGTGGGGGCCGGTTTCACCCCGCCCCACATTTGTTCGGCCACCTTAGGCTGACCGTCTCTGCCAGCCTAGATGCTCTGACCAGTAGTCTGCGCTTTCTTCAATTAGGCCCCTGAATTAACGTACAAACAGCACCAGGTGTCAGAGCCCTGCCCGCTCAACTCCCAGACAGTCCAGGGTCAGTGGTGACCAAGGACCATGATGGCTACTGAGTCAACAGCCTTTTGAAGTAAACAGGAGTCCAGCCGGTCTTATTGGCCACCATCATCACGGTGTCTGTAGGCTTTTCTATGGTGACAGTGTGGTATACTGTTCCCCCGCCAAGATTATTAGCTCCCCTCTGGGTGCAGTAAGTCCTGCAAGCAGTAGTCTACTCTTTTGGGACACACTCTTGTTGTTTTATGAGAGAAACTCCAGGTCAAGTGATGTTCACACGAGTCGTCATGGTGCCCTGTTGCCCCCGGTTATCTCTCTGGATGTTGGAGTTGGAGGGCCTCCTCACTCGAGGTCGGTGTGCCCACGGAGCGAACCCTGCAACTTCAGGGCATGGTTGGTGGTTAGGATCACCACGTGGGGTCCTTTTCCCTTAGGAGGGAGGTGGCCTTTTGGGCTGCTGATTTCCAGGTTTTTAGATACCGCCAGTATCTTGGCCAGATGTGGCAGCGGGCCAAGCCCCTTAGTGACCGTAGTTTATCCTACCTGGATGGCATTCTTGCATTGTTCCATTTCAAGTGGTCCCAGTTTTTGCACTAATTCTCCAATGGCGATTCACCTTTCACCGGGAATGTAAAGGTCAAAGGGTTTAGCTAAATTAGGGAGTTCCAGGGCAAGGGTCTGAATTGACTGCTCTTTCCATTCTTGAAAGGCCACTTCTGGATTCTATTCAAAAGGATCATCATCTTTTCCTTTCAGTGTTTCATATAGAGGCCCAGCTAGTAGACTGTAGTTAGGGATCCAGAAGCAGCAAACCCTGGCCTCCCCAGGAACCCCTAAGCTGTCTTCTAGTTTTAGAAAGGGGTAAGGCTGAAAATGGTTTCTTCCCTTTCCTGGGATGGGCTTCTCTGACCTTCTGTGAGAATGAAGCCCAGGCAGGTCACCGCAGTCTGTGATATTTGAGCTTTTTCTTGGACAACTTCTATCCTTTATTGGCTTGGTAGTTCAGAGGCCTCCTTAGTAGGGCTGGTGATCAGAATGTCGTCTGCATATTGAAGGAGGGTTTCCTTTTCCAGAGGTAGAACTTTTAGGTCTTTAGCTAAGCTTTCCCCAAAGATGGTGTGGGAATTTTTGCACCCTTGGGGCCAGACGGCCCGGAAGTATTGTTTTAGTTGTATGTTGAGTCCTGCCACTCACAAGCCAAAATTTCTTGTGACTCTGGGACTAATGGAATACAAAAGAAGGCATCATTGAAGACTAATACAGAATACCATGTCCTGGTGGTTGGTAGAATGACCAGCAGGGTGTAGGAATTAGGAGCAACTGGAGGTATATCCTCGGTGGCTTCACTGACTGTCCTGACATCCTTTACCAGGTCCCCAGCAGCCCATGGGGCTCTCGTGGTCAGACCAATCCCAGAATATGGAGCTCACCTGGGCAGGTACCCCACCCCCACCCCAGCCCACGGGGCTCTCGTGGTCAGGCCCCTCCCAGGATACAGAGCTACCCTTGCAGGTACCGTGGCAGGGCTGGGCACACAGGAACCGTGCACATAGCCCTCATTGCAGAGCACCCCCAGCTCACCTGTCGCTCAGAGCTGACACAGAGCACCTCAGAGCAGGACTTGAACTAACAAACAGCAGCTGCGACAGGTCTGTGACCCTGGGCATCACTCCGTGAGGCCTCCCTCCACCTGGTCTTCCAGAGACTTCCACTGCACCCGGGGCACCAGGCCTCTGTCTCCAACCACGACCCACCCCTCCTCTCCCTGACTCCTGGGTTCCTCTCATTAGGAGAGGGTTTTCTTGAAGTTGTCTCCCACTCATGGGCCAGATAAAATGATTAGAAAACAAGCCAAAGCTGCAGCCCCTTGTCTATCCTGACTCTCAGGAGCCCACACCTGTTCCTTGGACCTGGCCGGTTCAGCAAGTTCCATTTTCTGCAACTGTGAGCCCCTGAGGGGTGATGATTGGCTGACCTGGGCAGCCTTACCGTGCCGGCCAGCCCTCCCCAGGTGTGCCTGGGTTGAGATCAATATAAATACCACTCCAGGCAGCAAGAGCCCCTGCAGCCGTGCCTGACGCCATTTTCTCTGCCCTGTCAGCAGTCTCGGGGCTGGGCTGGTGGGAGGGAGTGAGAGGCCACGGCTTTGTGGGTGGCCCAGTGTGAGTGGGGCTCTGCTGGACTTTCTGCAGCAGTTGCCAGGCTGCCACCTGCTAAAGAAGAGGATGTGTCACCCATACCTGCTGCTGGAATTTCTCCCTGGGCAGAGGTGAGGAAGGAAAAAAGCAGTGGGGGCAGGGACAGGAGGGGTATCTCAGGCAGGGAAATGGAAATCTTCCAGAAGAGCACCCAGGGCCAGGACCATCCTGGCTGGCCTGCAGGCACCAAGTCGGCCGGCATGCTGTCACTCGTGTGGCTCTATGGCCCTTCCTCTAGGCTTTCAAGTCCTTGTATATATTCAGGTGTTTTACCTGGGACGGGTGGGAATAGTTCAGCAGCAACTGGCCTGGGGCTCAGCTCACGTTTACTCACAGATGCCTCGGCACGGTGCCCCAGCTTTGCAATGAGGACGCTTGTTGCGTGGGGGCTGCTGGCTGAATGGGAGACGATTCCCCACCACTGACCAACTTCAGAATTGTTTACAACTGGAGCAAGTGCCCTGATACGGTTTTCCTCTGTGTAACTGGTGGGTTCTGTGTTTTTTTCTCTTTTTCGTTTTTGGTTCAAGGTAGATTTTATTCCTCTTTTTTGTATTTACAGATATAAGCATGGAAATAATTTATTCATATAAATACATGTATGTGCAGGGAATAATTGTTTTTTCTGTTTTATTTTTTAAATTTTATTTCTTTTTAATTTTGAATTTTATTTTATATTTTTATACAGCAGGTTCTTATTGGTTATCTATTTTATACATATAAATGTATACATGCCAATCCCAGTCTCTCAACTCCTCCCACCACCACCCCCCAACAGCTTTCCCCCCTTGTTGTCCATACGTTTGTTGTCTACATCTGTTGCTCTATTTATGCCTTGCAAAATGGTTAATCTGTACAGTTTTTCTAGGTTCCACATATATGCATGAATATACAAGATTTGTTTTTCTCTTTCTGACTTACTTCACTCTGTATGACAGTCTCTAGATCCATCGACGTCTCTACAAATGACCCAATTTCATTCCTTTTCATGGCTTAGTAATATTCCATTTTATATATGTACCACAGCTTTATGCATTCGTCTGTCTGTGGGCATTTAGGTTGCTTCCATTACCTCAATATTGTAAATAGTGATGCAATGAACATTGCGGTGAATGACTCTTTTTGATTTATGGTTTTGTCTGGGTATAGGTCCAGTACTGGGATTGCTGTATCATATGGTAATTCTATTGTTAGTTTCTTAAGAAATTCCATATTGTTCTCCATAATGACTGTATCAATTTATATTCCCAACAATAGTGGAAGAGGGTTCCTTTTCTCCACACCCTTTCCAGCATTTTTTGTTTGTAGATTTTCAATGATGCCTATTCTACCAGGTGTGAGGTGATACCTCATTGTTGAATCCATTTCGTTGAGCAAGGGGTAGCTCTTGTCTATTACATATTTGGCTTATGGAACGGTATCTGTGCTAATTTCAAACTCTGCTTTTATGCAGCACCCCAACTCACCTTCCCCCTTAAGCAGGCATAAGTTGGTTTTCTAAACTTGAGACCTTGTTCTGTTTTGTAATTCAGTTCATGTGTAGCCAAGTTCACATTCCGTGTATTAGTGATACCTTATGATGTTTCTTTTTCTGTGTGACTTATTTCACTTAGAATCATCGTGCCTCAATCCACTCATTATGCTGGTACGGGCCTGGTGACATAGATTTCATTGCTGAGTGGTATTCTGTTGTACAGAAGTACCGCAACTTCTTTATCCATTATTTGCTCTCTGGGATATTTAACTTGTGCCATAGAAGAGATTCCTGTAAAAAGAGCCGTCCCAAATTTTGGGGTTGCTGTGTCTTTTTGATATTAATTTCCCTAAGCTATAGGACCATAAGTGGAAGTGCCCTAGGCTCTGTTGCTTTGTTTTTTAGATGTTTCAGGAAACACCATACACTTCTCCCAAGTGTCTGTTGGCAATTTACATCCCGCCCATCAGCATAACAAGGCTCCCAGTTCTCCATGGCCTGTCCTGCCTTTCTGGATTTTACACTTTTTTCAGATGGCCCTTTTGACCGGGGGGAAGTGAGACTTCATTGTAGTGCAGATTTCCTTTGCAAGCTTGCTTGGTTGGCCAAAAAGGGCGTATGCGTTTTTTCCTGAAAAAACGCATACGCCCTTTTTGGCCAAGTGCATCATTGTGGACGTTCTGCCTCTTTTCCTATGCTTTCAATGCAATTCCAGTCTACCTCCTGAAATCGGTTTCCTGCAATTCTGCCCTGCTTTCAAGTCCTCTTGGCAGCCTTACTTCAGTCTATTTTTGGACGATAGCTGTCATTTATAACTCTGCGGGTTTGTGAATTACAGTGCCCTTGAGCTCCTTTCTTCAACTCGCTTTCTTGTGACCTGGCCGCAACACTGCAGGATGGCTTCAGGCCCTAATCTGGTTCCGGCACGGCACGCTGAGCCTTTGGTTAATTCCTCATCCTGGTGGGAAATTAGAGTTAAATTTGCCAATCCACACACCTCCCGCTTGTCTCTCATTGGTTCTCCCTATTCCTGTACATCTTCCGCAGAAATTGCAAACTGGGCCGAACAGGAGGTTAAAGGCGCTGACTCTCCAAGTGGGGAGAGTGTTAGTAAAGCGTCTGGAATGTTGCACCGAAGTACCAGGGGATGAAAACTGAGACATATTTGAACACGTCTCCCGATCACACGGTTGATCATACTCTGGGTTCCACATGCATGTTTTAGCTGAAGGAAGAATACCTTAAACCTGGAGAGTTGAGACCCGTGGAATGGGTACCATGCAATATGACTTCAAAGGGTCTTCATTTGCTCACCGAATCTCTCCAATCCTATCACTGCTGCGTTTATGACCCTTGTACACACGCTTGATTCTCTTTTGGAGACATAGCAATCCATAGGTTTTAAGATACTTACTAGTCAGGTATATTCTTAGACGTTTAATATGGGGTGTTGAGTCCATTTCGTAGAGCAAGGAGTAGCTCTTGTCTATTCCATATTTGGCTTAAGGAACTTTATCTGTGCTCATTTCAGTCTCTGGTTTTATGCAGCACCCCAACTCACATTTCCACTTAAGCAAGCATAAGTTGGTTTTCTAAATTTGAGACCCTGTTCTGTTTTGTAATTCAGTTCCTCTGTAGCCAAGTTTAAATTCCATGTATTAGTGATATTTTTTGATGTTTCTTTTTCTGTTAGACTTATTTCAGTTAGAATCACCATACCCGAATCCACTCATTATGCTGCTACGGGCCTGGTGACATAGATTTCATTGCTGAGTGATATTGCTTTGTACATGAGTAGCACAACTTCTTTATCCATTTTTCACTTTCTGTTATATTGAACTTGTACGGTAAACGAGGTTCTTGTATACAGAGGCGTCCCAAACTTTGGGGTGGCTGTGTCTTTTTGATTTTAATTTCCCTAAGCTATAGGACCATAAGTGGAAGTGCACTAGGCTCTGTTGCTTTGTTTTTTAGATGTTTCAGGAAACACCATACACTTCTCCCGAGTGTCTGTTGGCAATTTACATCCCGCCCATCAGCATAACAAGGCTCCCAGTTCTCCATGGCCTGTCCTGCCTTTCTGGATTTTACACTTTTTTCAGATGACCCTTTTGACCGGGGGGAAGTGAGACTTCATTGTAGTGCAGATTTCCTTTGCAAGCTTGCTTGGTTGGCCAAAAAGGGCGTATGCGTTTTTTCCTGAATATATTCAGGATAAAACGCATACGCCCTTTTTGGCTAAGTGCATCACTGTGGACGTTCTGCCTCTTTACCTATGCTTGAAATGCAATTCCTGTCTACCTCCTGAAATCGGTGTCCTGCAATTCTGCCCCGCTTTCAAGTCCTCTTGGCAGCCTTACTTCAGTCTATTTTTGGACGATACCTGTCATTTATAACTCTGCAGGTTTGTGAATTACAGTGCCCCTGAGCTCCTTTCTTCAACTCGCTTTCTTGTGAGCTGGCCGCAACACCGCAGGATGTCTTCAGGCCCTAATGTGGTCCCGGCATGGCACGCTGAGCCTTTGGTTAATTCCTCTTCCTGGTGGGAAATGAGAGTTAAATTTGCCCATCCAGACACCTCCGGCTAGTCTTTCATTGGTTCTCGCTATTCCTGTTCATCTTCCACAGAAATTGCAAACTGGGCCAAACAGGTGGTTAAAGGGACTGACTCTCCAAGTGGGGAGAGTGTTAGTAAAGCGTCTGGAATGTTGCACCCGAGTACCAGGGTACGAAAACTGAGACATATTTGAACACGTCTCCCGATCACATGGTTGATCATACTCTAGGTTCCACATGCATGTTTTAGATGAAGGAAGAATACCTTAAACCTGGGTAGTTGAAACCTGTGGAATGGGTACCATGCAATATGACTTCAAAGGGTCTTCATTTGCTCACGAACCTCTCCAATCCTATCACTGCTGCGTTTATGCCCTTATACCCATGCTTGATTCTCTTTCAGAGACATAGCAATCCATAGGTTTTAAGATACTTACTAGTCAGGTACATTCTTAGGCGTTTAATATGGGGTGTTGAGTCCATTTCGTTGAGCAAGGAGTAGCTCTTGTCTATTCCATATTTGGCTTAAGGAACTTTATCTGTGCTCATTTCAATCTCTGGTTTTATGCAGCACCCCAACTCACCTTTCCCCTTAAGCAAGCATAAGTTGGTTTTCTAAATTTGAGACCCTGTTCTGTTCTGTAATTCAGTTCCTGTGTAGCCAAGTTTCCATTCCGTGTATTACTGATATCTTATGATGTTTCTTTTTCTGTGTGACTTATTTCAGTTAGAATCATCATACCTGAATCCACTCATTGTGCTGCTAAGGGCCTGATGACACAGATTTCATTGCTGAGTGATATTGCTTTGTAAGTAAATACCACAACTTCTTTATCCATTTTTCACTTTCCGCGATGTTGAACTTGTACTGTAAACGAGGTTCTTGTAAACAGAGCCGTTCCAAACTTTGGGGTGGCTGTGTCTTTTTTATTTTAATTTCCCTAAACTATAGGACCATAAGTGGAAGTGCCCTAGGTTCTGTTGCTTTGTTTTTTAGATGTTTCAGGAAACACCATACACTTCTCCCGAGTGGTTGTTGGCAATTTACATCCCGCCCATCAGCATAACAAGGCTCCCAGTTCTCCATGGCCTGTCCTGCCTTTCTGGATTTTACACTTTCTTCAGATGGCCCTTTTGACCGGGGGGAAGTGAGACTTCATTGTAGTGCAGATTTCCTTTTCAAGCTTGCTTGGTTGGCCAAAAAGGGCGTATGCGTTTTTTCCTGAATATATTCAGGAAAAAACGCATACGCCCTTTTTGGCCTAGTGCATCATTGTGGACGTTCTGCCTCTTTTCCTATGCTTTCAATGCAATTCCAGTCTACCTCCTGAAATCGGTTTCCTGCAATTCTGCCCCGCTTTCAAGTCCTCTTGGCAGCCTTACTTCAGTCTATTTTTGGACGATAGCTGTCATTTATAACTCTGCTGGTTTGTCAATTGCAGTGCCCCTGAGCTCCTTTCTTCAACTCGCTTTCTTTTGAGCTGGCCGCAACACCGCAGGATGGCTTCAGGCCCTAATCTGGTTCCGGTACGGCACGCTGAGCCTTTGGTTATTTCCTCTTCCTGGTGGGAAATGAGAGTTAAATTTGCCCGTCCAGACACCTCCAGCTAGTCTCTCATTGGTTCTCCCTATTCCTGTTCATCTTCCGCAGAAATTGCAAACTGGGCCAAACAGGAGGCTAAAGGCGCTGACTCTCCAAGTGCGGAGAGTGTTAGTAAAGCATCTGGAATGTTGCACCCGGGTACCAGGGGAGGAAAACTGAGACATATTTGAACACGTCTCCCGTTCACACGGTTGATCATACTCTGGGTTCCACATGTATGTTTTAGCTTAAGGAAGAATACCTTAAACCTGGAGAGTTGAGACCCCTGGAATGGGTACCATGCAATATGACTTCAAAGGGTCTTCATTTGCTCACCGAACCTCTCCAATCCTATCACTGCTGCGTTTATGCCCCTGTACACACGCTTGATTCTCTTTTGGAGACATAGCAATCCATAGGTTTTAAGATACTTACTAGTCAGGTACATTCTTAGGCGTTTAATATGCGGTGTTGAGTCAATTTCGTTGAGCAAGGAGTAGCTCTAGTCTATTCCATATTTGGCTTAAGGAACCTTATAAGTGCTTATTTCAATCTCTCGTTTTATGCAGCACCCCAACTCACCTTTCCCCTTAAGCAAGCATAATTTAGTTTTCTAAATTTGAGACCCTGTTCTGTTTTGGAATTCAGTTCCTGTGTAGCCAAGTTTACATTCCGTGTATTAGTGATATCTTATGATGTTTCTTTTTCTCTGTGACTTATTTCAGTTAGAATCATCGTACCTGAATCCACTCATTATGCTGCTACGGGCCTGATGACATAGATTTCATTGCTGAGTGATACTGCATTGTACGTAAGTACCACAAGTTCTTTATCCATTTTTCACTTTCTGTGATATTGAACTTGTACGGTAAACGAGGTTCTTATAAACAGAGGCGTCCCAAACTTTGGGGTGGCTGTGTCTTTTTGATTTTAATTTCCCTAAGCTATAGGACCATAAGTGGAAGTGCCCTAGGCTCTGTTGCTTTGTTTTTTAGATGTTTCAGGAAACACCATACACTTTCCCGAGTGTCTGTTGGCAATTTACATCCCGCCCATCAGCATAACAAGGCTCCCAGTTCTCCATGGCCATTCCTGCCTTTCTGGATTTTACACTTTTTTCAGATGGCCCTTTTGACCGGGGGGAAGTGAGACTTCATTGTAGTGCAGATTTCCTTTGCAAGCTTGCTTGGTTGGCCAAAAAGGGCGTATGCGTTTTTTCCTGAATATATTCAGGAAAAAACGCATACGCCCTTTTTGGCCAAGTGCATCATTGTGGACGTTCTGCCTCTTTTCCTATGCTTTCAATGCAATTCCAGTCTACCTCCTGAAATCGGTTTCCTGCAATTCTGCCCTGCTTTCAAGTCCTCTTGGCAGCCTTACTTCAGTCAATTTTTGGACGATAGCTGTCATTTATAACTCTGCAGGTTTGTGAATTACAGTGCCCCTGAGCTCCTTTCTTCAACTCGCTTTCTTGTGACCTGGCTGCAACACCGCAGGATGGCTTCAGGCCCTAATCTGGTTCCGGCCCGGCATGCTGAGCCTTTGGTTAATTCCTCTTCCTGGTGGGAAATGAGAGTTAAATTTGCCCGTCCAGACACCTCCAGCTAGTCTCTCATTGGTTCTCGCTATTCCTGTTCATCTTCCGCAGAAATTGCAAACTGGGCCAAACAGGAGGTTAAAGGGACTGACTCTCCAAGTCGGGAGAGTGTTAGTAAAGTGTGTGGAATGTTGCACCCGAGTACCAGGGGAGGAAAACTGAGACATATTTGAATACGTCTCCCGTTCACATGGTTGATCATACTCTGGGTTCCACATGCATGTTTTAGCTGAAGGAAGAATACCTTAAAGCTGGAGAGTTGAGACCCGTGTAATGGGTACCATGCAATATGACTTCAAAGGGTCTTCATATGCTCACCGAACCTCTCCAATCCTATCACTGCTGCGTTTATGCCCCTGTACACATGCTTGATTCTCTTTCGGAGACATAGCAATCCATAGGTTTTAAGATACTTACTAGTCAGGTACATTCTTAGGCGTTTAATATGGGGTGTTGAGTCCATTTCGTTGAGCAAGGAGTAGCTCTTGTCTATTCCATATTTGGCTTAAGGAACTTTATCTGTGCTCATTTCAATCTCTGGTTTTATGCAGCACCCCAACTCACCTTTCCCCTTAAGCAAGCATAAGTTGGTTTTCTAAATTTGAGACCCTGTTCTGTTCTGTAATTCAGTTCCTGTGTAGCCAAGTTTACATTCCGTGTATTACTGATATCTTATGATGTTTCTTTTTCTGTGTGACTTATTTCAGTTAGAATCATCATACCTGAATCCACTCATTGTGCTGCTAAGGGCCTGATGACACAGATTTCATTGCTTAGTGATATTGCTTTGTAAGTAAATACCACAACTTCTTTATCCATTTTTCACTTTCTGCGATGTTGAACTTGTACTGTAAACAAGGTTCTTGTAAACAGAGCTGATCCAAACGTTGGGGTGGCTGTGTCTTTTTGATTTTAATTTCCCTAAGCTATAGGACCATAAGTGGAAGTGCCCTACATTCTGTTGCTTTGTTTTTTAGATGTTTCAGGAAACACCATACACTTCTCCCGAGTGGTTGTTGGCAATTTACATCCCGCCCATCAGCATAACAAGGCTCCCAGTTCTCCATGGCCTGTCCTGCTTTTCTGGATTTTACCCTTTTTTCAGATGGCCCTTTTGACCGGGGGGAAGTGAGACTTCATTGTAGTGCAGATTTCCTTTGCAAGCTTGCTTGGTTGGCCAAAAAGGGCGTATGCGTTTTTTCCTGAATATATTCAGGAAAAAACGCATACGCCCTTTTTGGCCAAGTGCATCATTGTGGACGTTCTGCCTCTTTTCCTATGCTTTCAATGCAATTCCAGTCTACCTCCTGCAATCGGTTTCCTGCAATTCTGCCCCGCTTTCAAGTCCTCTTGGCAGCCTTACTTCAGTCTATTTTTGGACGATAGCTGTCATTTATAACTCTGCTGGTTTGTCAATTGCAGTGCCCCTGAGCTCCTTTCTTCAACTCGCTTTCTTGTGACCTGGCCGCAACACCGCAGGATGGCTTCAGGCCCTAATCTGGTTCCGGACCGGCATGCTGAGCCTTTGGTTAATTCCTCTTCCTGGTGGGAAATGAGAGTTAAATTTGCCCGTCCAGACACCTCCAGCTAGCCTCTCATTGGTTCTCACTATTCCTGTTCATCTTCCGCAGAAATTGCAAACTGGGCCAAATATGAGGTTAAAGGGAAGGACTCTCCAAGTCGGGAGAGTGTTAGTAAAGCGTCTGGAATGTTGCACCCGAGTACCAGGGGAGGAAAACTGAGACATATTTGAACACGTCTCCCGTTCACATGGTTGATCATACTCTGGGTTCCACATGCATGTTTTAGCTGAAGGAAGAATACCTTAAAGCTGGAGAGTTGAAACCCGTGTAATGGGTACCATGCAATATGACTTCAAAGGGTCTTCATTTGCTCACGAACCTCTCCAATCCTATCACTGCTGCGTTTATGCCCTTATACCCATGCTTGATTCTCTTTCGGAGACATAGCAATCCATAGGTTTTAAGATACTTACTAGTCAGGTACATTCTTAGGCGTTTAATATGGGGTGTTGAGTCCATTTCGTTGAGCAAGGAGTAGCTCTTGTCTATTCCATATTTGGCTTAAGGAACTTTATCTGTGCTCATTTCAATCTCTGGTTTTATGCAGCACCCCAACTCACCTTTACCCTTAAGCAAGCATAAGTTGGTTTTCTAAATTTGAGACCCTGTTCTGTTCTGTAATTCAGTTCCTGTGTAGCCAAGTTTCCATTCCCTGTATTACTGATATCTTATGATGTTTCTTTTTCTGTGTGACTTATTTCAGTTAGAATCATCATACCTGAATCCACTCATTGTGCTGCTAAGGGCCTGATGACACAGATTTCATTGCTGAGTGATATTGCTTTGTAAATAAATACCACAACTTCTTTATCCATTTTTCACTTTCCGCGATGTTGAACTTGTACTGTAAACGAGGTTCTTGTAAACAGAGCCGTTCCAAACTTTGGGGTGGCTGTGTCTTTTTGATTTTAATTTCCCTAAGCTATAGGACCATAAGTGGAAGTGCCCTACATTCTGTTGCTTTGTTTTTTAGATGTTTCAGGAAACACCATACACTTCTCCCGAGTGGTTGTTGGCAATTTACATCCCGCCCATCAGCATAACAAGGCTCCCAGTTCTCCATGGCCTGTCCTGCCTTTCTGGATTTTACACTTTCTTCAGATTGCCCTTTTGACCGGGGGGAATTGAGACTTCATTTTAGTGCAGATTTCCTTTGCAAGCTTGCTTGGTTGGCCAAAAAGGGCGTATGCGTTTTTTCCTGAATATATTCAGGAAAAAACGCATACGCCCTTTTTGGCCTAGTGCATCATTGTGGACGTTCTGCCTCTTTTCCTATGCTTTCAATGCAATTCCAGTCTACCTCCTGAAATCAGTTTCCTGCAATTCTGCCCCGCTTTCAAGTCCTCTTGGCAGCCTTACTTCAGTCTATTTTTGGACGATAGCTGTCATTTATAACTCTGCAGGTTTGTGAATTACAGTGCCCCTGAGCTCCTTTCTTCAACTCGCTTTCTTTTGAGATGGCCGCAACACCGCAGGATGGCTTCAGGCCCTAATCTGGTTCCGGTACGGCACGCTGAGCCTTTGGTTATTTCCTCTTCCTGGTGGGAAATGAGAGTTAAATTTGCACGTCCAGACACCTCCAGCTAGCCTCTCATTGGTTCTCGCTATTCCTGTTCATCTTCCGCAGAAATTGCAAACTGGGCCAAACAGGAGGTTAAAGGCGCTGACTCTCCAAGTGGGGAGAGTGTTAGTAAAGCGTCTGGAATGTTGCACCCGAGTACCAGGGGAGGAAAACTGAGACATATTTGAACACGTCTCCCGATAACATGGTTGATCATACTCTAGGTTCCACATGCATGTTTTAGCTGAAGGAAGAATACCTAAAACCTGCGTAGTTGAAACCCGTGTAATGGGTACCATGCAATATGACTTCAAAGGGTCTTCATTTGCTCACCGAACCTCTCCAATCCTATCACTGCTGCGTTTATGCCCCTGTACACATGCTTGATTCTCTTTCGGAGACATAGCAATCCATAGGTTTTAAGATACTTACTAGTCAGGTACATTCTTAGGCGTTTAATATGGGGTGTTGAGTCCATTTCGTTGAGCAAGGAGTAGCTCTAGTCTATTCCATATTTGGCTTAAGGAACTTTATCTGTGCTCATTTCAATCTCTGGTTTTATGCAGCACCACAACTCACCTTTACCCTTAAGCAAGCATAAGTTGGTTTTCTAAATTTGAGACCCTGTTCTGTTCTGTAATTCAGTTCCTGTGTAGCCAAGTTTCCATTCTGTGTATTACTGATATCTTATGATGTTTCTTTTTCTGTGTGACTTATTTCAGTTAGAATCATCATACCTGAATCCACTCATTGTGCTGCTAAGGGCCTGATGACATATATTTCATTGCTGAGTGATATTGCTTTGTAAGTGAATACCACAACTTCTTTATCCATTTTTCACTTTCTGCGATGTTGAACTTGTACTGTGAACGAGGTTCTTGTAAACAGAGCCATTCCAAACTTTGGGGTGGCTGTGTCTTTTTGATTTTAATTTCCCTAAGCTATAGGTCCATAAGTGGAAGTGCCCTAGGCTCTGTTGCTTTGTTTTTTAGATGTTTCAGGAAACACCATACACTTCTCCCAGGTGTCTGTTGGCAATTTACATCCCGCCCATCAGCATAACAAGGCTCCCAGTTCTCAATGGCCTGTTACCTTTCTGGATTTTACACTTTTTTCAGATGGCCCTTTTGACCGGGGGGAAGTGAGACTTCATTGTAGTGCAGATTTCCTTTGCAAGCTTGCTTGGTTGGCCAAAAAGGGCGTATGCGTTTTTTCCTGAATATATTCAGGAAAAAACGCATACGCCCTTTTTGGCCAAGTGCATCATTGTGGACGTTCTGCCTCTTTTCCTATGCTTTCAATGCAATTCCAGTCTACCTCCTGAAATCGGTTTCCTGCAATTCTGCCCCGCTTTCAAGTCCTCTTGGCAGCCTTACTTCAGTCTATTTTTGGACGATAGCTGTCATTTATAACTCTGCTGGTTTGTCAATTGCAGTGCCCCTGAGCTCCTTTCTTCAACTCGCTTTCTTGTGACCTGGCCGCAACACCGCAGGATGGCTTCAGGCCCTAATCTGGTTCCGGCCCGGCATGCTGAGCCTTTGGTTAATTCCTCTTCCTGGTGGGAAATGAGAGTTAAATTTGCCCGTCCAGACACCTCCAGCTAGCCTCTCATTGGTTCTCGCTATTCCTGTTCATCTTCCGCAGAAATTGCAAACTGGGCCAAACAGGAGGTTAAAGGGACTGACTCTCCAAGTCGGGAGAGTGTTAGTAAAGCGTCTGGAATGTTGCACCCGAGTACCAGGGGAGGAAAACTGAGACATATTTGAACACGTCTCCCGTTCACATGGTTGATCATACTCTGGGTTCCACATGCATGTTTTAGCTGAAGGAAGAATACCTTAAAGCTGGAGAGTTGAAACCCGTGTAATGGGTACCATGCAATATGACTTCAAAGGGTCTTCATTTGCTCACGAACCTCTCCAATCCTATCACTGCTGCGTTTATGCCCTTATACCCATGCTTGATTCTCTTTCGGAGACATAGCAATCCATAGGTTTTAAGATACTTACTAGTCAGGTACATTCTTAGGCGTTTAATATGGGGTGTTGAGTCCATTTCGTTGAGCAAGGAGTAGCTCTTGTCTATTCCATATTTGGCTTAAGGAACTTTATCTGTGCTCATTTCAATCTCTGGTTTTATGCAGCACCCCAACTCACCTTTACCCTTAAGCAAGCATAAGTTGGTTTTCTAAATTTGAGACCCTGTTCTGTTCTGTAATTCAGTTCCTGTGTAGCCAAGTTTCCATTCCCTGTATTACTGATATCTTATGATGTTTCTTTTTCTGTGTGACTTATTTCAGTTAGAATCATCATACCTGAATCCACTCATTGTGCTGCTAAGGGCCTGATGACACAGATTTCATTGCTGAGTGATATTGCTTTGTAAATAAATACCACAACTTCTTTATCCATTTTTCACTTTCCGCGATGTTGAACTTGTACTGTAAACGAGGTTCTTGTAAACAGAGCCGTTCCAAACTTTGGGGTGGCTGTGTCTTTTTGATTTTAATTTCCCTAAGCTATAGGACCATAAGTGGAAGTGCCCTACATTCTGTTGCTTTGTTTTTTAGATGTTTCAGGAAACACCATACACTTCTCCCGAGTGGTTGTTGGCAATTTACATCCCGCCCATCAGCATAACAAGGCTCCCAGTTCTCCATGGCCTGTCCTGCCTTTCTGGATTTTACACTTTCTTCAGATTGCCCTTTTGACCGGGGGGAATTGAGACTTCATTTTAGTGCAGATTTCCTTTGCAAGCTTGCTTGGTTGGCCAAAAAGGGCGTATGCGTTTTTTCCTGAATATATTCAGGAAAAAACGCATACGCCCTTTTTGGCCTAGTGCATCATTGTGGACGTTCTGCCTCTTTTCCTATGCTTTCAATGCAATTCCAGTCTACCTCCTGAAATCAGTTTCCTGCAATTCTGCCCCGCTTTCAAGTCCTCTTGGCAGCCTTACTTCAGTCTATTTTTGGACGATAGCTGTCATTTATAACTCTGCAGGTTTGTGAATTACAGTGCCCCTGAGCTCCTTTCTTCAACTCGCTTTCTTTTGAGATGGCCGCAACACCGCAGGATGGCTTCAGGCCCTAATCTGGTTCCGGTACGGCACGCTGAGCCTTTGGTTATTTCCTCTTCCTGGTGGGAAATGAGAGTTAAATTTGCACGTCCAGACACCTCCAGCTAGCCTCTCATTGGTTCTCGCTATTCCTGTTCATCTTCCGCAGAAATTGCAAACTGGGCCAAACAGGAGGTTAAAGGCGCTGACTCTCCAAGTGGGGAGAGTGTTAGTAAAGCGTCTGGAATGTTGCACCCGAGTACCAGGGGAGGAAAACTGAGACATATTTGAACACGTCTCCCGATAACATGGTTGATCATACTCTAGGTTCCACATGCATGTTTTAGCTGAAGGAAGAATACCTAAAACCTGCGTAGTTGAAACCCGTGTAATGGGTACCATGCAATATGACTTCAAAGGGTCTTCATTTGCTCACCGAACCTCTCCAATCCTATCACTGCTGCGTTTATGCCCCTGTACACATGCTTGATTCTCTTTCGGAGACATAGCAATCCATAGGTTTTAAGATACTTACTAGTCAGGTACATTCTTAGGCGTTTAATATGGGGTGTTGAGTCCATTTCGTTGAGCAAGGAGTAGCTCTAGTCTATTCCATATTTGGCTTAAGGAACTTTATCTGTGCTCATTTCAATCTCTGGTTTTATGCAGCACCACAACTCACCTTTACCCTTAAGCAAGCATAAGTTGGTTTTCTAAATTTGAGACCCTGTTCTGTTCTGTAATTCAGTTCCTGTGTAGCCAAGTTTCCATTCTGTGTATTACTGATATCTTATGATGTTTCTTTTTCTGTGTGACTTATTTCAGTTAGAATCATCATACCTGAATCCACTCATTGTGCTGCTAAGGGCCTGATGACATATATTTCATTGCTGAGTGATATTGCTTTGTAAGTGAATACCACAACTTCTTTATCCATTTTTCACTTTCTGCGATGTTGAACTTGTACTGTGAACGAGGTTCTTGTAAACAGAGCCATTCCAAACTTTGGGGTGGCTGTGTCTTTTTGATTTTAATTTCCCTAAGCTATAGGTCCATAAGTGGAAGTGCCCTAGGCTCTGTTGCTTTGTTTTTTAGATGTTTCAGGAAACACCATACACTTCTCCCAGGTGTCTGTTGGCAATTTACATCCCGCCCATCAGCATAACAAGGCTCCCAGTTCTCAATGGCCTGTTACCTTTCTGGATTTTACACTTTTTTCAGATGGCCCTTTTGACCGGGGGGAAGTGAGACTTCATTGTAGTGCAGATTTCCTTTGCAAGCTTGCTTGGTTGGCCAAAAAGGGCGTATGCGTTTTTTCCTGAATATATTCAGGAAAAAACGCATACGCCCTTTTTGGCCAAGTGCATCATTGTGGACGTTCTGCCTCTTTTCCTATGCTTTCAATGCAATTCCAGTCTACCTCCTGAAATCGGTTTCCTGCAATTCTGCCCCGCTTTCAAGTCCTCTTGGCAGCCTTACTTCAGTCTATTTTTGGACGATAGCTGTCATTTATAACTCTGCTGGTTTGTCAATTGCAGTGCCCCTGAGCTCCTTTCTTCAACTCGCTTTCTTGTGACCTGGCCGCAACACCGCAGGATGGCTTCAGGCCCTAATCTGGTTCCGGCCCGGCATGCTGAGCCTTTGGTTAATTCCTCTTCCTGGTGGGAAATGAGAGTTAAATTTGCCCGTCCAGACACCTCCAGCTAGCCTCTCATTGGTTCTCGCTATTCCTGTTCATCTTCCGCAGAAATTGCAAACTGGGCCAAACAGGAGGTTAAAGGGACTGACTCTCCAAGTCGGGAGACTGTTAGTAAAGCGTCTGGAATGTTGCACCCGAGTACCAGGGGAGGAAAACTGAGACATATTTGAACACGTCTCCCGTTCACATGGTTGATCATGCTCTGGGTTCCACATGCATGTTTTAGCTGAAGGAAGAATACTTTAAAGCTGGAGAGTTGAGACCCGTGTAATGGGTACCATGCAATATGACTTCAAAGGGTCTTCATTTGCTCACCGAACCTCTCCAATCCTATCACTGCTGCGTTTATGCCCCTGTACACATGCTTTATTCTCTTTTGGAGGCATAGCAATTCATAGGTTTTAAGATACTTACTAGTCAGGTACATTCTTAGGCATTTAATATGGGGTTTTGAGTCCATTTCGTTGAGCAAGGAGTAGCTCTTGTCTATTCCATATTTGGCTTAAGGAACTTTATCTGTGCTCATTTCAATCTCTGGTTTTATGCAGCACCCCAACTCACCTTTTCCCTTAAGCAAGCATAAGTTGGTTTTCTAAATTTGAGACCCTGTTCTGTTCTGTAATTCAGATCCTGTGTAGCCAAGTTTACATTCCGTGTATTTGTGATATCTTATGATGTTTCTTTTTCTGTGTGACTTATTTCAGTTAGAATCATCGTACCTGAATCCACTCATTATGCTGCTACGGGCCTGATGACATAGATTTCATTGCTGAGTGATACTGCATTGTACGTAAGTACCACAAGTTCTTTATCCATTTTTCACTTTCTGCGATGTTGAACTTGTACTGTAAACGAGGTTCTTGTAAACAGAGCCGTTCCAAACATTGGGGTGGCTGTGTCTTTTTGATTTTAATTTCCCTAAGCTATAGGACCATAAGTGGAAGTGCCCTAGGTTCTGTTGCTTTGTTTTTTAGATGTTTCAGGAAACACCATACACTTCTCCCGAGTGGTTGTTGGCAATTTACATCCCGCCCATCAGCATAACAAGGCTCCCAGTTCTCCATGGCCTGTCCTGCCTTTCTGGATTTTACACTTTTTTCAGATGGCCCTTTTGACTGGGGGGAAGTGAGACTTCATTGTAGTGCAGATTTCCTTTGCAAGCTTGCTTGGTTGGCCAAAAAGGGCGTATGCGTTTTTTCCTTACTATATTCAGGAAAAAACGCATACGCCCTTTTTGGCCAAGAGCATCATTGTGGACGTTCTGCCTCTTTTCCTATGCTTTCAATGCAATTCCAGTCTACCTCCTGAAATCGGTTTCCTGCAATTCTGCCCCGCTTTCAAGTGCTCTTGGCAGCCTTACTTCAGTCTATTTTTGGACGATAGCTGTCATTTATAACTCTGCAGGTTTGTGAATTACAGTGCCCCTGAGCTCCTTTCTTCAACTCGCTTTCTTTTTAGCTGGCCGCAACACTGCAGGATGGCTTCAGGCCCTAATCTGGTCCGGCACGGCACACTGAGCCTTTGGTTATTTCCTCTTCCTGGTGGGAAATGAGAGTTAAGTTTGCCCGTCCAGACACCTCCAGCTAGCCTCTCATTGGTTCTCGCTATTCCTGTTCATCTTCCGCAGAAATTGCAAACTGGGCCAAACAGGAGGTTAAAGGCGCTGACTTTCCAAGTGCGGAGAGTGTTAGTAAAGCGTCTGGAATGTTGCACCCGAGTACCAGGGGAGGAAAACTGAGACATATTTGAACACGTCTCCCATTCACATGGTTGATCATACTTGGGTTCCACATGCATGTTTTAGCTGAGGAAGAATACCTAAAACCTGGGTAGTTGAAACCCGTGGAATGGGTACCATGCAATATGACTTCAAAGGGTCTTCATTTTCTCACCGAACCTCTCCAATCCTATCACTGCTGCGTTTATGCCCCTGTACACATGCTTGATTCTCTTTCGGAGACATAGCAATCGATAGGTTTTAAGATACTTACTAGTCAGGTACATTCTTAGGCGTTTAATATGGGGTGTTGAATCCATTTCGTTGAGCAAGGAGTAGCTCTTGTCTATTCCATATTGGCTTAAGGAACTTTATCTGTGCTCATTTCAATCTCTGGTTTTATGCAGCACCCCAACTCACCTTTCCCCTTAAGCAAGCATAAGTTGGTTTTCTAAATTTGAGACCCTGTTCTGTTCTGTAATTCAGTTCCTGTGTAGCCAAGTTTACATTCCGTGTATTACTGATATCTTATGATGTTTCTTTTTCTGTGTGACTTATTTCAGTTAGAATCATCATACCTGAATCCACTCATTGTGCTGCTAAGGGCCTGATGACACAGATTTCATTGCTGAGTGATATTGCTTTGTAAGTAAATACCACAACTTCTTTATCCATTTTTCACTTTCTGCGATGTTGAACTTGTACTGTAAACGAGGTTCTTGTAAACAGAGGCGTCCCAAACTTTGGGGTGGCTGTGTCTTTTTGATTTTAATTTCCCTAAGCTATAGGACCATAAGTGGCAGTGCCCTAGGCTCTGTTGCTTTGTTTTTTAGATGTTTCAGGAAACACCATACACTTCTCCTGAGTGTCTGTTGGCAATTTACATCCCGCCCATCAGCATAACAAGGCTCCCAGTTCTCCATGGCCTGTCCTGCCTTTCTGGATTTTACACTTTTTTCAGATGGCCCTTTTGACCGGGGGGAAGTGAGACTTCATTGTAGTGCAGATTTCCTTTGCAAGCTTGCTTGGTTGGCCAAAAAGGGCGTATGCGTTTTTTCCTGAATATATTCAGGAAAAAATGCATAAGCCCTTTTTAGCCAAGTGCATCATTGTGGACGTTCTGCCTCTTTTCCTATGCTTTCAATGCAATTCCAGTCTACCTCCTGAAATCGGTTTCCTGCAATTCTGCCCCGCTTTCAAGTCCTCTTGGCAGCCTTACTTCAGTCTATTTTTGGACGATAGCTGTCATTTATAACTCTGCAGGTTTGTGAATTACAGTGCCCCTGAGCTTCTTTCTTCAACTCGCTTTCTTGTGACCTGGCCGCAACACCGCAGGATGGCTTCAGGCCCTAATCTGGTTCCGGCACGGCACGCTGAGCCTTTGGTTATTTCCTCTTCCTGGTGGGAAATGAGAGTTAAATTTGCCCGTCCAGACACCTCCAGCTAGTCTCTCATTGGTTCTCACTATTCCTGTTCATCTTCCAAGAAATTGCAAACTGGGCCAAACAGGAGGTTAAAGGCGCTGACTCTCCAAGTGGGGAGAGTGTTAGTAAAGCGTCTGGAATGTTGCACCCGAGTACCAGGGGAGGAAAACTGAGACATATTTGAACACGTCTCCCGTTCACATGGTTGATCATACTTGGGTTCCACATGCATCTTTTAGCTGAAGGAAGAATACCTTAAACCTGTGTATTTGAAACCAGTGGAATGGGTACCATGCAATATGACTTCAAAGGGTCTTCATTTGCTCACGAACCTCTCCAATCCTATCACTGCTGCGTTTATGCCCCTGTACACATGCTTGATTCTCTTTCGGAGACATAGCAATCCATAGGTTTTAAGATACTTACTAGTCAGGTACATTCTTAGGCGTTTAATATGGGGTGTTGAGTCCATTTCGTTGAGCAAGGAGTAGCTCTTGTCTATTCAATATTTGGCTTAAGGAACTTTATCTGTGCTCATTTCAATCTCTGGTTTTATGCAGCACCCCGACTCACCTTTACCCTTAAGCAAGCATAAGTTGGTTTTCTAAATTTGAGACCCTGTTCTGTTCTGTAATTCAGTTCCTGTGTAGCCAAGTTTCCATTCCGTGTATTACTGATATCTTATGATGTTTCTTTTTCTGTGTGACTTATTTCAGTTAGAATCATCATACCTGAATCCACTCATTGTGCTGCTAAGGGCCTGATGACACAGATTTCATTGCTGAGTGATATTGCTTTGTAAGTAAATACCACAACTTCTTTATCCATTTTTCACTTTCTGCGATGTTGAACTTGTACTGTAAACGAGGTTCTTGTAAACAGAGCCGTTCCAAACTTTGGGGTGGCTGTGTCTTTTTGATTTTAATTTCCCTAAGCTATAGGACCATAAGTGGAAGTGCCCTAGGTTCTGTTGCTTTGTTTTTTAGATGTTTCAGGAAACACCATACACTTCTCCCGAGTGGTTGTTGGCAATTTACATCCCGCCCATCAGCATAACAAGGCTCCCAGTTCTCCATGGCCTGTCCTGCCTTTCTGGATTTTACACTTTTTTCAGATGGCCCTTTTGACCGGGGGGAAGTGAGACTTCATTGTAGATCAGATTTCCTTTGCAAGCTTGCTTGGTTGGCCAAAAAGGGCGTATGCGTTTTTTCCTGAATATATTCAGGAAAAAACGCATACGCCCTTTTTGGCCAAGTGCATCATTGTGGACGTTCTGCCTCTTTTCCTATGCTTTCAATGCAATTCCAGTCTACCTCCTGAAATCGGTTTCCTGCAATTCTGCTCCGCTTTCAAGTCCTCTTGGCAGCCTTACTTCAGTCTATTTTTGGACGATAGCTGTCATTTATAACTCTGCAGGTTTGTGAATTACAGTGCCCCTGAGCTCCTTTCTTCAACTCGCTTTCTTTTGAGCTGGCCGCAACACCACAGGGTGGCTTCAGGCCCTAATCTGGTTCCGGTACGGCACGCTGAGCCTTTGGTTATTTCCTCTTCCTGGTGGGAAATGAGAGTTAAATTTGCCCGTCCAGACACCTCCAGCTAGCCTCTCATTGGTTCTCGCTATTCCTGTTCATCTTCCACAGAAATTGCAAACTGTGCCAAACAGGAGGTTAAAGGCGCTGACTCTCCAAGTGGGGAGAGTGTTAGTAAAGCGTCTGGAATGTTGCACCCGAGTACCAGGGGAGGAAAACTGAGACATATTTGAACACGTCTCCCAATCACATGGTTGATCATACTCTAGGTTCCACATGCATGTTTTAGCTGAAGGAAGAATACCTAAAACCTGGGTAGTTGAAACCCGTGGAATGGGTACCATGCAATATGACTTCAAAGGGTCTTCATTTGCTCACCGAACCTCTCCAATCCTATCAATGCTGCGTTTATGCCCCTGTACACATGCTTGATTCTCCTTTGGTGACATAGCAATCCATAGGTTTTAAGATACTTACTAGTCAGGTACATTCTTAGGCGTTTAATATGGGGTGTTGAGTCCATTTCGTTGAGCAAGGAGTAGCTCTTGTCTATTCCATATTTGGCTTAAGGAACTTTATCTGTGCTCATTTCAATCTCTGGTTTTATGCAGCACCCCAACTCACCTTTCCCCTTAAGCAAGCATAAGTTGGTTTTCTAAATTTGAGACCCTGTTCTGTTCTGTAATTCAGTTCCTGTGTAGCCAAGTTTCCATTCCGTGTATTACTGATATCTTATGATGTTTCTTTTTCTGTGTGACTTATTTCAGTTAGAATCATCATACCTGAATCCACTCATTGTGCTGCTAAGGGCCTGAAGACACAGATTTCATTGCTGAGTGATATTGCTTTGTAAGTAAATACCACAACTTCTTTATCCATTTTTCAATTTCTGCGATGTTGAACTTGTACTGTAAACGAGGTTCTTGTAAACAGAGGCGTCCCAAACTTTGGGGTGGCTGTGTCTTTTTGATTTTAATTTCCCTAAGCTATAGGACCATAAGTGGAAGTGCCCTAGGTTCTGTTGCTTTGTTTTTTAGATGTTTCAGGAAACACCATACACTTCTCCTGAGTGTCTGTTGGTAATTTACATCCCGCCCATCAGCATAACAAGGCTCCCAGTTCTCCATGGCCTGTCCTGCCTTTCTGGATTTTACACTTTTTTCAGATGGCCCTTTTGACCGGGGGGAAGTGAGACTTCATTGTAGTGCAGATTTCCTTTGCAAGCTTGCTTGGTTGGCCAAAAAGGGCGTATGCGTTTTTTCCTGAATATATTCAGGAAAAAACGCATACGCCCTTTTTGGCCAAGTGCATCATTGTGGACGTTCTGCCTCTTTTCCTATGCTTTCAATGCAATTCCAGTCTACCTCCTGAAATCGGTTTCCTGCAATTCTGCCCCGCTTTCAAGTGCTCTTGGCAGCCTTACTTCAGTCTATTTTTGGACGATAGCTGTCATTTATAACTCTGCAGGTTTGTGAATTACAGTGCCCCTGAGCTCCTTTCTTCAACTCGCTTTCTTGTGAGCTGGCCGCAACACCGCAGGATGTCTTCAGGCCCTAATGTGGTTCCGGCATGGCACGCTGAGCCTTTGGTTAATTCCTCTTCCTGGTGGGAAATGAGAGTTAAATTTGCCCATCCAGACACCTCCAGCTAGTCTTTCATTGGTTCTCGCTATTCCTGTTCATCTTCCACAGAAATTGCAAACTGTGAAAAACAGGTGGTTAAAGGGACTGACTCTCCAAGTGGGGAGAGTGTTAGTAAAGCGTCTGGAATGTTGCACCCGAGTACCAGGGTACGAAAACTGAGACATATTTGAACACGTCTCCCGATCACATGGTTGATCATACTCTAGGTTCCACATGCATGTTTTAGATGAAGGAAGAATACCTTAAACCTGGGTAGTTGAAACCCGTGGAATGGGTACCATGCAATATGACTTCAAAGGGTCTTCATTTGCTCACGAACCTCTCCAATCCTATCACTGCTGCGTTTATGCCCCTGTACACATGCTTGATTCTCTTTCGGAGACATAGCAATCCATAGGTTTTAAGATACTTACTAGTCAGGTACATTCTTAGGCGTTTAATATGGGGTGTTGAGTCCATTTCGTTGAGCAAGGAGTAGCTCTTGTCTATTCAATATTTGGCTTAAGGAACTTTATCTGTGCTCATTTCAATCTCTGGTTTTATGCAGCACCCCAACTCACCTTTCCCCTTAAGCAAGCATAAGTTGGTTTTCTAAATTTGAGACCCTGTTCTGTTCTGTAATTCAGTTCCTGTGTAGCCAAGTTTCCATTCCGTGTATTACTGATATCTTATGATGTTTCTTTTTCTGTGTGACTTATTTCAGTTAGAATCATCATACCTGAATCCACTCATTGTGCTGCTAAGGGCCTGATGACACAGATTTCATTGCTGCGTGATATTGCTTTGTAAGTAAATACCACAACTTCTTTATCCATTTTTCACTTTCTGCGATGTTGAACTTGTACTGTAAACGAGGTTCTTGTAAACAGAGCCGTTCCAAACTTTGGGGTGGCTGTGTCTTTTTGATTTTAATTTCCCTAAGCTATAGGACCATAAGTGGAAGTGCCCTAGGTTCTGTTGCTTTGTTTTTTAGATGTTTCAGGAAACACCATACACTTCTCCCGAGTGGTTGTTGGCAATTTACATCCCGCCCATCAGCATAACAAGGCTCCCAGTTCTCCATGGCCTGTCCTTCCTTTCTGGATTTTACACTTTTTTCAGATGGCCCTTTTGAGCAGGGGGAAGTGAGACTTCATTGTAGTGCAGATTTCCTTTGCAAGCTTGCTTGGTTGGCCAAAAAGGGCGTATGCGTTTTTTCCTGAATATATTCAGGAAAAAACGCATACGCCCTTTTTGGCCAAGTGCATCATTGTGGACGTTCTGCCTCTTTTCCTATGCTTTCAATGCAATTCCAGTCTACCTCCTGAAATCGGTTTCCTGCAATTCTGCCCCGCTTTCAAGTCCTCTTGGCAGCCTTACTTCAGTCTATTTTGGGACGATAGCTGTCATTTATAACTCTGCAGGTTTGTGAATTACAGTGCCCCTGAGCTCCTTTCTTCAACTCGCTTTCTTGTGAGCTGGCCGCAACACCGCAGGATGTCTTCAGGCCCTAATGTGGTTCTGGCATGGCACGCTGAGCCTTTGGTTAATTCCTCTTCCTGGTGGGAAATGAGAGTTAAATTTGCCCGTCCAGACACCTCCAGCTAGCCTCTCATTGGTTCTCGCTATTCCTGTTCATCTTCCGCAGAAATTGCAAACTGTGCCAAACAGGAGGTTAAAGGGACTGACTCTCCAAGTGGGGAGAGTGTTAGTGAAGCGTCTGGAATGTTGCACCCGAGTACCAGGGGAGGAAAACTGAGACATATTTGAACACGTCTCCCGTTCACATGGTTGATCATACTCTGGGTTCCACATGCATGTTTTAGCTGAAGGAAGAATACCTTAAACCTGGAGAGTTGAGACCCGTGTAATGGGTACCATGCAATATGACTTCAAAGGGTCTTCATTTGCTCACCGAACCTGTCCAATCCTATCACTGCTGCGTTTATGCCCCTGTACACATGCTTTATTCTCTTTTGGAGGCATAGCAATCCATAGGTTTTAAGATACTTACTAGTCAGGTACATTCTTAGGCATTTAATATGGGGCTTTGAGTCCATTACGTTGAGCAAGGAGTAGCTCTTGTCTATTCCATATTTGGCTTAAGGAACTTTATCTGTGCTCATTTCAATCTCTGGTTTTATGCAGCACCCCAACTCACCTTTCCCCTTAAGCAAGCATAAGTTGGTTTTCTAAATTTGAGACCCTGTTCTGTTCTGTAATTCAGTTCCTGTGTAGCCAAGTTTACATTCCGTGTATTAGTGATATCTTATGATGTTTCTTTTTCTGTGTGACTTATTTCAGTTAGAATCATCGTACCTGAATCCACTCATTATGCTGCTACGGGCCTGATGACATAGATTTCATTGCTGAGTGATACTGCATTGTACGTAAGTACCACAAGTTCTTTATCCATTTTTCACTTTCTGCGATGTTGAACTTGTACTGTAAACGAGGTTCTTGTAAACAGAGCCGTTCGAAACTTTGGGGTGGCTGTGTCTTTTTGATTTTAAATTCCCTAAGCTATAGGACCATAAGTGGAAGTGCCCTAGGCTCTGTTGCTTTGTCTTTTAGATGTTTCAGGAAACACCATACACTTCTCCCGAGTGTTTGTTGGCAATTTACATCCCGCCGTTCATCATAACAAGGCTCCCAGTTCTCCATGGCCTGTCCTGCCTTTCTGGATTTTACACTTTTTTCAGATGACCCTTTTGACCGGGGGGAAGTGAGACTTCATTGTAGTGCAGATTTCCTTTGCAAGCTTGCTTGGTTGGCCAAAAAGGGCGTATGCGTTTTTTCCTGAATATATTCAGGAAAAAACGCATACGCCCTTTTTGGCCAAGTGCATCATTGTGGACGTTCTGCCTCTTTTCCTATGCTTTCAATGCAATTCCAGTCTACCTCCTGAAATCGGTTTCCTGCAATTCTGCCCCGCTTTCAAGTCCTCTTGGCAGCCTTACTTCAGTCTATTTTTGAACGATAGCTGTCATTTATAACTCTGCAGGTTTGTGAATTACAGTGCCCCTGAGCTCCTTTCTTCAACTCGCTTTCTTTAGAGCTGGCCGCAACACCGCAGGATGGCTTCAGGCCCTAATCTGGTTCCGGCACGGCACGCTGAGCCTTTAGTTATTTCCTCTTCCTGGTGGGAAATGAGAGTTAAATTTGCCCGTCCAGACACCTCCAGCTAGTCTCTCATTGGTTCTCGCTATTCCTGTTCATCTTCCAAGAAATTGCAAACTGGGCCAAACAGGAGGTTAAAGGCGCTGACTCTCCAAGTGGGGAGAGTGTTAGTAAAGCGTCTGGAATGTTGCACCCGAGTCCCAGGGGAGGAAAACTGAGACATATTTGAACACGTCTCCCGTTCACATGGTTGATCATACTTGGTTTCCACATGCATCTTTTAGCTGAAGGAAGAATACCTTAAACCTGGGTATTTGAAACCCGTGGAATGGTTACCATGCAATATGACTTCAAAGGGTCTTCATTTGCTCACCGAACCTCTCCAATCCTATCACTGCTGCGTTTATGCCCCTGTACACATGCTTGATTCTCTTTCGGAGACATAGCAATCCATAGGTTTTAAGATACTTACTAGTCAGGTACATTCTTAGGCGTTTAATATGGGGTGTTGAGTCCATTTCGTTGAGCAAGGAGTAGCTCTTGTCTATTCCATATTTGGCTTAAGGAACTTTATCTGTGCTCATTTCAATCTCTGGTTTTATGCAGCACCCCAACTCACCTTTCCCCTTAAGCAAGCATAAGTTGGTTTTCTAAATTTGAGACCCTGTTCTGTTCTGTAATTCAGTTCCTGTGTAGCCAAGTTTACATTCCCTGTATTACTGATATCTTATGATGTTTCTTTTTCTGTGTGACTTATTTTAGTTAGAATCATCATACCTGAATCCACTCATTGTGCTGCTAAGGGCCTGATGACACAGATTTCATTGCTGAGTGATATTGCTTTGTAAGTAAATACCACAACTTTTTTATCCATTTTTCACTTTCTGCGATGTTGAACTTGTACTGTAAACGAGGTTCTTGTAAACAGAGCCGTTCCAAACTTTGGGGTGGCTGTGTCTTTTTGATTTTAATTTCCCTAAGCTATAGGACCATAAGTGGAAGTGCCCTAGGCTCTGTTGCTTTGTTTTTTAGATGTTTCAGGAAACACCATACACTTCTCCCAAGTGTTTGTTGGCAATTTACATCCCGCCCTTCAGCATAACAAGGCTCCCAGTTCTCCATGGCCTGTCCTGCCTTTCTGGATTTTACACTTTTTTCAGATGGCCCTTTTGACCGGGGGGAAGTGAGACTTCATTGTAGTGCAGATTTCCTTTGCAAGCTTGCTTGGTTGGCCAAAAAGGGCGTATGCGTTTTTTCCTGAATATATTCAGGAAAAAACGCATACGCCCTTTTTGGCCAAGTGCATCATTGTGGACGTTCTGCCTCTTTTCCTATGCTTTCAATGCAATTCCAGTCTACCTCCTGAAATCGGTTTCCTGCAATTCTGCCCCGCTTTCAAGTCCTCTTGGCAACCTTACTTCAGTCTATTTTTGGACGATAGCTGTCATTTATAACTCTGCAGGTTTGTGAATTACAGTGCCCCTGAGCTCCTTTCTTCAACTCGCTTTCTTTTGAGCTGGCCGCAACACTGCAGGATGGCTTCAGGCCCTAATCTGGTTCCGGCACGGCACACTGAGCCTTTGGTATTTCCTCTTCCTGGTGGGAAATGAGAGTTAAATTTGCCCGTCCAGACACCTCCAGCTAGCCTCTCATTGGTTCTCGCTATTCCTGTTCATCTTCCGCAGAAATTGCAAACTGGGCCAAACAGGAGGTTAAAAGCGCTGACTTTCCAAGTGGGGAGAGTGTTAGTAAAGCGTCTGGAATGTTGCACCCGAGTACCAGGGGAGGAAAACTGAGACATATTTGAACACGTCTCCCATTCACATGGTTGATCATACTTGGTTTCCACATGCATGTCTTAGCTGAAGGAAGAATACCTAAAACCTGGGTAGTTGAAGCCCGTGGAATGGGTACCATGAAATATGACTTCAAAGGGTCTTCATTTGCTCACTGAACCTCTCCAATCCTTTCACTGCTGCGTTTATGCCCCTGTACACATGCTTGATTCTCTTTCGGAGACATAGCAATCGATAGGTTTTAAGATACTTACTAGTCAGGTACATTCTTAGGCGTTTAATATGGGGTGTTGAGTCCATTTCGTTGAGCAAGGAGTAGCTCTTGTCTATTCCATATTTGGCTTAAGGAACTTTATCTGCGCTCATTTCAATCTCTGGTTTTATGCAGCACCCCAACTCACCTTTACCCTTAAGCAAGCATAAGTTGGTTTTCTAAATTTGAGACCCTGTTCTGTTCTGTAATTCAGTTCCTGTGTAGACAAGTTTACATTCCGTGTATTACTGATATCTTATGATGTTTCTTTTTCTGTGTGACTTATTTCAGTTAGAATCATCATACCTGAATCCACTCATTGTGCTGCTAAGGGCCTGATGACACAGATTTCATTGCTGAGTGATATTGCTTTGTAAGTAAATACCACAACTTCTTTATCCATTTTTCACTTTCTGCGATGTTGAACTTGTACTGTAAACGAGGTTCTTGTAAACAGAGCCATTCGAAACTTTGGGGTGGCTGTGTCTTTTTGATTTTAATTTCCCTAAGCTATAGGACCATAAGTGGAAGTGCCCTAGGCTCTGTTGCTTTGTTTTTTAGATGTTTCAGGAAACACCATACACTTCTCCCGAGTGGTTGTTGGCAATTTACATCCCGCCCATCAGCATAACAAGGCTCCCAGTTCTCCATGGTCTGTCCTGCCTTTCTGGATTTTACACTTTTTTCAGATGGCCCTTTTGACCGTGGGGAAGTGAGACTTCATTGTAGTGCAGATTTCCTTTGCAAGCTTGCTTGGTTGGCCAAAAAGTGCGTATGCGTTTTTTCCTGAATATATTCAGGAAAAAACGCATACGCCCTTTTTGGCCAAGTGCATCATTGTGGACGTTCTGCCTCTTTTCCTATGCTTTCAATGCAATTCCAGTCTACCTCCTGAAATCGGTTTCCTGCAATTCTGCCCCGCTTTCAAGTCCTCTTGGCAGCCTTACTTCAGTATATTTTTGGACGATAGCTCTCATTTACAACTCTGCAGGTTTGTGAATTACAGTGCTCCTGAGCTCCTTTCTTTAACTCGCTTTCTTGTGACCTGGCCGCAACACCGCAGGATGTCTTCAGACCCTAATCCGGTTCTGGCACGGCACGCTGAGCCTTTGGTTAATTCCTCTTCCTGGTGGGAAATGAGAGTTAAATTTGCCCATCCAGACACCTCCAGCTAGTCTCTCATTGGTTCTCGCTATTCCTGTTCATCTTCCACAGAAATTGCAAACTGGGCCAAACAGGAGGTTAAAGGGACTGACTCTCCAAGTCGGGAGAGTGTTAGTAAAGCGTCTGGAATGTTGCACCCGAGTACCAGGGTACGAAAACTGAGACATATATGAACACGTCTCCCGATCTCATGGTTGATCATACTCTAGGTTCCACATGCATGTTTTAGCTGAAGGAAGAATACCTTAAACCTGGGTAGTTGAAACCCGTGGAATGGGTACCATGCAATATGACTTCAAAGGGTCTTCATTTGCTCACCGAACCTCTCCAATCCTATCACTGCTGCGTTTATGCCCCTGTACACACGCTTGATTCTCTTTTGGAGACATAGCAATCCATAGGTTTTAAGATACTTACTAGTCAGGTACATTCTTAGGCGTTTAATATGGGGTGTTGAGTCCATTTCGTTGAGCAAGGAGTAGCTCTTGTCTATTCCATATTTGGCTTAAGGAACTTTATCTGTGCTCATTTCAATCTCTGGTTTTATGCAGCACCCCAACTCACCTTTACCCTTAAGCAAGCATAAGTTGGTTTTCTAAATTTGAGACCCTGTTCTGTTTTGGAATGCAGTTCCTGTGTAGCCAAGTTTACATTCCGTGTATTAGTGATATCTTATGATGTTTCTTTTTCTGTGTGACTTATTTCAGTTAGAATCATCGTACCTGAATCCACTCATTATGCTGCTACGGGCCTGATGACATAGATTTCATTGCTGAGTGATGCTGCATTGTACGTAAGTACCACAAGTTCTTTATCCATTTTTCACTTTCTGTGATATTGAACTTGTACGGTAAACGAGGTTCTTTTAAACGGAGGCGTCCCAAACTTTGGGGTGGCTGTGTCTTTTTGA
Source organism: Stenella coeruleoalba (assembly GCF_951394435.1). Lineage (NCBI taxonomy): Eukaryota > Metazoa > Chordata > Mammalia > Artiodactyla > Delphinidae > Stenella > Stenella coeruleoalba. The sequence continues at coordinate 1,855,433 of NW_027646017.1, read as the reverse complement.
TTTTAAATTCCCTAAGCTATAGGACCATAAGTGGAAGTGCCCTAGGTTCTGTTGCTTTGTTTTTTAGATGTTTCAGGAAACACCATACACTTCTCCTGAGTGTCTGTTGGCAATTTACATCCCGCCCATCAGCATAACAAGGCTCCCAGTTCTCAATGGCCTGTTGCCTTTCTGGATTTTACACTTTTTTCAGATGGCCCTTTGGACCGGGGGGAAGTGAGACTTCATTGTAGTGCAGATTTCCTTTGCAAGCTTGCTTGGTTGGCCAAAAAGGGCGTATGCGTTTTTTCCTGAATATATTCAGGAAAAAACGCATACGCCCTTTTTGGCCAAGTGCATCATTGTGGACGTTCTGCCTCTTTTCCTATGCTTTCAATGCAATTCCAGTCTACCTCCTGAAATCGGTTTCCTGCAATTCTGCCCCGCTTTCAAGTCCTCTTGGCAGCCTTACTTCAGTCTATTTTTGGACGATAGCTGTCATTTATAACTCTGCAGGTTTGTGAATTACAGTGCCCCTGAGCTCCTTTCTTCAACTCGCTTTCTTGTGACCTGGCCGCAACACCGCAGGATGGCTTCAGGCCCTAATCTTGTTCCCGCCCGGCATGCTGAGCCTTTGGTTAATTCCTCTTCCTGGTGGGAAATGAGAGTTAAATTTGCCCGTCCAGACACCTCCAGCTAGCCTCTCATTGGTTCTCGCTATTCCTGTTCATCTTCCGCAGAAATTGCAAACTGGGCCAAACAGGAGGTTAAAGGGACTGACTCTCCAAGTCGGGAGAGTGTTAGTAAAGCGTCTGGAATGTTGCACCCGAGTACCAGGGGAGGAAAACTGAGACATATTTGAAAACGTCTCCCATTCACATGGTTGATCATACTCTGGGTTCCACATGCATGTTTTAGCTGAAGGAAGAATACCTTAAACCTGGAGAGTTGAGACCCGTGTAATGGGTACCATGCAATATGACTTCAAAGGGTCTTCATTTGTTCACCGAACCTCTCCAATCCTATCACTGCTGCGTTTATGCCCCTGTACACATGCTTGATTCTCTTTTGGAGGCATAGCAATCCATAGGTTTTAAGATACTTACTAGTCAGGTACATTCTTAGGCGTTTAATATGGGGTTTTGAGTCCATTTCGTTGAGCAACGAGTAGCTCTTGTCTACTCCATATTTGGCTTAAGGAACTTTATCTGTGCTCATTTCAATCTCTGGTTTTATGCAGCACCCCAACTCACCTTTCCCCTTAAGCAAGCATAAGTTGGTTTTCTAAATTTGAGACCCTGTTCTGTTTTGGAATGCAATTCCTGTGTAGCCAAGGTTACATTCCGTGTATTAGTGATATCTTATGATGTTTCTTTTTCTGTGTGACTTATTTCAGTTAGAATCATCGTACCTGAATCCACTCATTATGCTGCTACGGGCCTGATGACATAGATTTCATTGCTGAGTGATACTGCATTGTACGTAAGTACCACAAGTTCTTTATCCATTTTTCACTTTCTGCGATGTTGAACTTGTACTGTAAACGAGGTTCTTGTAAACAGAGCCGTTCCAAACTTTGGGGTGGCTGTGTCTTTTTGATTTTAATTTCCCTAAGCTATAGGACCATAAGTGGAAGTGCCCTAGGCTCTGTTGCTTTGTTTTTTAGATGTTTCAGGAAACACCATACACTTCTCCCGAGTGGTTGTTGGCAATTTACATCCCGCCCATCAGCATAACAAGGCTCCCAGTTCTCCATGGCCTGTCCTGCCTTTCTGGATTTTACACTTTTTTCAGATGGCCCTTTTGACTGGGGGGAAGTGAGACTTCATTGTAGTGCAGATTTCCTTTGCAAGCTTGCTTGGTTGGCCAAAAAGGGCGTATGCGTTTTTTCCTGAATATATTCAGGAAAAAACGCATACGCCCTTTTTGGCCAAGTGCATCATTGTGGACGTTCTGCCTCTTTTCCTATGCTTTCAATGCAATTCCAGTCTACCTCCTGAAATCGGTTTCCTGCAATTCTGCCCCGCTTTCAAGTCCTCTTGGCAGCCTTACTTCAGTCTATTTTTGGACGATAGCTGTCATTTATAACTCTGCAGGTTTGTGAATTACAGTGCCCCTGATCTCCTTTCTTCAACTCGCTTTCTTTTGAGCTGGCCGCAACACCGCATGATGGCTTCAGGCCCTAATCTGGTTCCGGTACGGCACGCTGAGCCTTTGGTTATTTCCTCTTCCTGGTGGGAAATGAGAGTTAAATTTGCCCGTCCAGACACCTCCAGCTAGCCTCTCATTGGTTCTCGCTATTCCTGTTCATCTTCCGCAGAAATTGCAAACTGGGCCAAACAGGAAGTTAAAGGCGCTGACTCTCCAAGTGGGGAGAGTGTTAGTAAAGCGTCTGGAATGTTGCACCCGAGTACCAGGGGAGGAAAACTGAGACATATTTGAACACGTCTCCCGTTCACATGGTTGATCATACTCTGGGTTCCACATGCATGTTTTAGCTGAAGGAAGAATACCTTAAACCTGGAGAGTTGAGACCCGTGTAATGGGTACCATGCAATATGACTTCAAAGGGTCTTCATTTGCTCACCGAACCTCTCCAATCCTATCACTGCTGCGTTTATACCCCTGTACACACGCTTGATTCTCTTTTGGAGACATAGCAATCCATAGGATTTAAGATACTTACTAGTCAGGTACATTCTTAGGCGTTTAGTATGGGGTGTTGAGTCCATTTCGTTGAGCAAGGAGTAGCTCTTGTCTATTCCATATTTGGCTTAAGGAACTTTATCTGTACTCATTTCAATCTCTGGTTTTATGCAGCACCCCAACTCACCTTTCCCCTTAAGCAAGCATAAGTTGGTTTTCTAAATTTGAGACCCTGTTCTGTTTTGGAATGCAGTTCCTGTGTAGCCAAGTTTACATTCCGTGTATTAGTGATATCTTATGATGTTTCTTTTTCTGTGTGACTTATTTCAGTTAGAATCATCGTACCTGAATCCACTCATTATGCTGCTACGGGCCTGATGACATAGATTTCATTGCTGAGTGATACTGCATTGTACGTAAGTACCACAAGTTCTTTATCCATTTTTCACTTTCTGCGATGTTGAACTTGTACTGTAAACGAGGTTCTTGTAAACAGAGCCATTCGAAACTTTGGGGTGGCTGTGTCTTTTTGATTTTAATTTCCCTAAGCTATAGGACCATAAGTGGAAGTGCCCTAGGCTCTGTTGCTTTGTTTTTTAGATGTTTCAGGAAACACCATACACTTCTCCCGAGTGGTTGTTGGCAATTTACATCCTGCCCATCAGCATAACAAGGCTCCCAGTTCTCCGTGGTCTGTCCTGCCTTTCTGGATTTTACACTTTTTTCAGATGGCCCTTTTGACCGGGGGGAAGTGAGACTTCATTGTAGTGCAGATTTCCTTTGCAAGCTTGCTTGGTTGGCCAAAAAGGGCGTATGCGTTTTTTCCTGAATATATTCAGGAAAAAACGCATACGCCCTTTTTGGCCAAGTGCATCATTGTGGACGTTCTGCCTCTTTTCCTATGCTTTCAATGCAATTCCAGTCTACCTCCTGAAATCGGTTTCCTGCAATTCTGCCCCGCTTTCAAGTCCTCTTGGCAGCCTTACTTCAGTCTATTTTTGGACGATAGCTGTCATTTATAACTCTGCAGGTTTGTGAATTACAGTGCCCCTGAGCTCCTTTCTTCAACTCGCTTTCTTGTGACCTGGCCGCAACACCGCAGGATGGCTTCAGGCCCTAATCTGGTTCCGGCACGGCATGCTGAGCCTTTGGTTATTTCCTCTTCCTGGTGGGAAATGAGAGTTAAATTTGCCCGTCCAGACACCTCCAGCTAGTCTCTCATTGGTTGTCGCTATTCCTGTTCATCTTCCACAGAAATTGCAAACTGGGCCAAACAGGAGGTTAAATGGACTGACTCTCCAAGTCGGGAGAGTGTTAGTAAAGCGTCTGGAATATTGCACCCGAGTACAGGGTACGAAAACTGAGACATATTTGAACACATCTCCCGATCACATGGTTGATCATACTCTAGGTTCCACATGCATGTTTTAGCTGAAGGAAGAATACCTTAAACCTGGGTAGTTGAAACCCGTGTAATGGGTACCATGCAATATGACTTCAAAGGGTCTTCATTTGCTCACCGAACCTCTCCAATCCTATCACTGCTGCGTTTATGCCCCTGTACACATGCTTGATTCTCTTTCGGAGACATAGCAATCCATAGGTTTTAAGATACTTACTAGTCAGGTACATTCTTAGGCGTTTAATATGCGGTGTTGAGTCCATTTCATTGAGCAAGGAGTAGCTCTTGTCTATTCCATATTTGGCTTAAGGAACTTTATCTGTGCTCATTTCAATCTCTGGTTTTATGCAGCACCCCAACTCACCTTTCCCCTTAAGCAAGCATAAGTTCGTTTTCTAAATTTGAGACCCTGTTCTGTTCTGTAATTCAGTTCCTGTGTAGCCAAGTTTCCATTCCGTGTATTACTGATATCTTATTATGTTTCTTTTTCTGTGTGACTTATTTCAGTTAGAATCATCATACCTGAATCCACTCATTGTGCTGCTAAGGGCCTGATGACATAGATTTCATTGCTGAGTGATATTGCTTTGTAAGTAAATACCACAACTTCTTTATCCATTTTTCACTTTCTGCGATGTTGAACTTGTACTGTAAACGAGGTTCTTGTAAACAGAGGCGTCCCAAACTTTGGGGTGGCTGTGTCTTTTTGATTTTAATTTCCCTAAGCTATAGGACCATAAGTGGCAGTGCCCTAGGCTCTGTTGCTTTGTTTTTTAGATGTTTCAGGAAACACCATACACTTCTCCCAAGTGTCTGTTGGCAATTTACATCCCGCCCATCAGCATAACAAGGCTCCCAGTTCTCCATGGCCTGTCCTGCCTTTCTGGATTTTACACTTTTTTCAGATGGCCCTTTTGACCGGGGGGAAGTGAGACTTCATTGTAGTGCAGATTTCCTTTGCAAGCTTGCTTGGTTGGCCAAAAAGGGCGTATGCCTTTTTTCCTGAATATATTCAGGAAAAAACGCATACGCCCTTTTTGGCCAAGTGCATCATTGTGGACGTTCTGCCTCTTTTTCTATGCTTTCAATGCAATTCCAGTCTACCTCCTGAAATCGGTTTCCTGCAATTCTGCCCCGCTTTCAAGTCCTCTTGGCAGCCTTACTTCAGTCTATTTTTGGACGATAGCTGTCATTTATAACTCTGCAGGTTTGTGAATTACAGTGCCCCTGAGCTCCTTTCTTCAACTCGCTTTCTTGTGACCTGGCCGCAACACCGCAGGATGGCTTCAGGCCCTAATCTGGTTCCGGTACGGCATGCTGAGCCTTTGGTTATTTCCTCTTCCTGGTGGGAAATGAGTGTTAAATTTGCCCGTCCAGACACCTCCAGCTAGCCTCTCATTGGTTCTCGCTATTCCTGTTCATCTTCCGCAGAAATTGCAAACTGTGCCAAACAGGAGGTTAAAGGCGCTGACTCTCCAAGTGGGGAGAGTGTTAGTAAAGCGTCTGGAATGTTACACCCGAGTACCAGGGTACGAAAACTGAGACATATTTGAACACGTCTCCCGATCACATGGTTGATCATACTCTGGGTTCCACATGCATGTTTTAGCTGAAGGAAGAATACCTAAAACCTGGGTAGTTGAAACCCGTGGAATGGGTAGCATGCAATATGACTTCAAAGGGTCTTCATTTGCTCACTGAACATCTCCAATCCTATCACTGCTGCGTTTATGCCCCTGTACACATGCTTGATTCTCTTTCGGAGACATAGCAATCCATAGGTTTTAAGATACTTACTAGTCAGGTACATTCTTAGGCGTTTAATATGCGGTGTTGAGTCCATTTCGTTGAGCAAGGAGTAGCTCTTGTCTATTCCATATTTGGCTTAAGGAACTTTATCTGTGCTCATTTCAATCTCTGGTTTTATGCAGCACCCCAACTCACCTTTCCCCTTAAGCAAGCATAAGTTGGTTTTCTAAATTTGAGACCCTGTTCTCTTCTGTAATTCAGTTCCTGTGTAGCCAAGTTTACATTCCGTGTATTAGTGATATCTTATGATGTTTCTTTTTCTGTGTGACTTATTTCAGTTAGAATCATCGTACCTGAATCCACTCATGATGCTGCTACGGGCCTGATGACATAGATTTCATTGCTGAGTGATACTGCATTGTACGTAAGTACCACAAGTTCTTTATCCATTTTTCACTTTCTGTGATATTGAACTTGTACGGTAAACGAGGTTCTTTTAAACGGAGGCGTCCGAAACTTTGGGGTGGCTGTGTCTTTTTGATTTTAATTTCCCTAAGCTATAGGACCATAAGTGGAAGTGCCCTAGGCTCTGTTGCTTTGTTTTTTAGATGTTTCAGGAAACACCATACACTTCTCCTGAGTGTCTGTTGGCAATTTACATCCCGCCCATCAGCATAACAAGGCTCCCAGTTCTCCATGGCCTGTCCTGCCTTTCTGGATTTTACACTTTTTTCAGATGGCCCTTTTGACCGGGGGGAAGTGAGACTTCATTGTAGTGCAGATTTCCTTTGCAAGCTTGCTTGGTTGGCCAAAAAGGGCGTATGCGTTTTTTCCTGAATATATTCAGGAAAAAACGCATACGCCCTTTTTGGCCAAGTGCATCATTGTGGACGTTCTGCCTCTTTTCCTATGTTTTCAATGCAATTCCAGTCTACCTCCTGAAATCGGTTTCCTGCAATTCTGCCCCGCTTTCAAGTCCTCTTGGCAGCCTTACTTCAGTCTGTTTTTGGACGATAGCTGTCATTTATAACTCTGCAGGTTTGTGAATTACAGTGCCCCTGAGCTCCTTTCTTCAACTCGCTTTCTTGTGACCTGGCCGCAACACCGCAGGATGTCTTCAGGCTCTAATCTGGTTCTGGCACGGCACGCTGAGCCTTTGGTTATTTCCTCTTCCTGGTGGGAAATGAGAGTTAAATTTGCCCATCCAGACACCTCCAGCTAGTCTTTCATTGGTTCTCGCTATTCCTGTTCATCTTCCACAGAAATTGCAAACTGGGCCAAACAGGAGGTTAAAGGGACTGACTCTCCAAGTGGGGAGAGTGTTAGTAAAGCGTCTGGAATGTTGCACCCGAGTACCAGGGTACGAAAACTGAGACATATTTGAACACATCTCCCGATCACATGGTTGATCATACTCTAGGTTCCACATGCATGTTTTAGCTGAAGGAAGAATACCTTAAACCTGGGTAGGTGAAACCCGTGGAATGGGTACCATGCAATATGACTTCAAAGGGTCTTCATTTGCTCACCGAACCTCTCCAATCCTATCACTGCTGCGTTTATGCCCCTGTACACATGCTTGATTCTCTTTCGGAGACATAGCAATCCATAGGTTTTAAGATACTTACTAGTCAGGTACATTCTTAGGCGTTTAATATGCGGTGTTGAGTCCATTTCGTTGAGCAAGGAGTAGCTCTTGTCTATTCCATATTTGGCTTAAGGAACTTTATCTGTGCTCATTTCAATCTCTGGTTTTATGCAGCACCACAACTCACCTTTACCCTTAAGCAAGCATAAGTTGGTTTTTTAAATTTGAGACCCTGTTCTGTTCTGTAATTCAGTTCCTGTGTAGCCAAGTTTCCATTCCGTGTATTACTGATATCTTATGATGTTTCTTTTTCTGTGTGACTTATTTCAGTTAGAATCATCATACCTGAATCCACTCATTGTGCTGCTAAGGGCCTGATGACATAGATTTCATTGCTGAGTGATATTGCTTTGTAAGTGAATACCACAACTTCTTTATCCATTTTTCACTTTCTGCGATGTTGAACTTGTACTGTAAACGAGATTCTTGTAAACAGAGCCCTTCCAAACTTTGGGGTGGCTGTGTCTTTTTGATTTTAATTTCCCTAAGCTATAGGACCATAAGCGGAAGTGCCCTAGGTTCTGTTGCTTTGTTTTTTAGATGTTTCAGGAAACACCATACAATTCTCCCAAGTGGTTGTTGGCAATTTACATCCCGCCCATCAGCATAACAAGGCTCCCAGTTCTCCATGGCCTGTGCTGCCTTTCTGGATTTTACACTTTTTTCAGATGGCCCTTTTGACCGGGGGGAAGTGAGACTTCAATGTAGTGCAGATTTCCTTTGCAAGCTTGCTTGGTTGGCCAAAAAGGGCGTATGCGTTTTTTCCTGAATATATTCAAGAAAAAACGCATACGCCCTTTTTGGCCAAGTGCATCATTGTGTACGTTCTGCCTCTTTTCCTATGCTTTCAATGCAATTCCAGTCTACCTCCTGAAATCGGTTTCCTGCAATTCTGCCCCGCTTTCAAGTCCTCTTGGCAGCCTTACTTCAGTCTATTTTTGGACGATAGCTGTCATTTATAACTCTGCAGGTTTGTGAATTACAGTGCCCCTGAGCTCCTTTCTTCAACTCGCTTTCTTGTGACCTGGCCGCAACACCGCAGGATGGCTTCAGGCCCTAATCTGGTTCCGGCCCGGCATGCTGAGCCTTTGGTTAATTCCTCTTCCTGGTGGGAAATGAGAGTTAAATTTGCCCGTCCAGACACCTCCAGCTAGCCTCTCATTGGTTCTCGCTATTCCTGTTCATCTTCCGCAGAAATTGCAAACTGGGCCAAACAGGAGGTTAAAGGGACTGACTCTCCAAGTGGGGAGAGTGTTAGTAAAGCATCTGGAATGTTGCACCCGAGTACCAGGGTACGAAAACTGAGACATATTTGAACACGTCTCCCGTTCACATGGTTGATCATACTCTGGGTTCCACATGCATGTTTTAGCTGAAGGAAGAATACCTTAAACCTGGAGAGTTGAGACCCGTGGAATGGGTACCATGCAATATGACTTCAAAGGGTCTTCATTTGCTCACCGAACCTCTCCAATCCTATCACTACTGCATTTATGCCCCTGTACACACGCTTGATTCTCTTTTGGAGACATAGCAATCCATAGGTTTTAAGATACTTACTAGTCAGGTACATTCTTAGGCGTTTAATATGCGGTGTTGAGTCCATTTCGTTGAGCAAGGAGTAGCTCTTGTCTATTCCATATTTGGCTTAAGGAACTTTATCTGTGCTCATTTCAATCTCTGGTTTTATGCAGCACCCCAACTCACCTTTCCCCTTAAGCAAGCATAAGTTGGTTTTCTAAATTTGAGACACTGTTCTGTTCTGTAATTCAGTTCCTGTGCAGCCAAGTTTACATTCCGTGTATTAGTGATATCTTATGATGTTTCTTTTTCTGTGTGACTTATTTCAGTTAGAATCATCGTACCTGAATCCACTCATTATGCTGCTACGGGCCAGAAGACATAGATTTCATTGCTGAGTGATCCTGTATTGTACGTAAGTACCACAAGTTCTTTATCCATTTTTCACTTTCTCTGATATTGAACTTGTACGGTAAACGAGGTTCTTGTAAACAGAGGCGTCCCAAACTTTGGGGTGGCTGTGTCTTTTTGATTTTAATTTCCCTAAGCTATAGGACCATAAGTGGAAGTGCCCTAGGCTCTGTTGCTTTGTTTTTTAGATGTTTCAGGAAACACCATACACTTCTCCCGAGTGTCTGTTGGCAATTTACATCCCGCCCATCAGCATAACAAGGCTCCCAGTTCTCCATGGCCTGTCCTGCCTTTCTGGATTTTACACTTTTTTCAGATGGCCCTTTTGACCGGGGGGAAGTGAGACTTCATTGTAGGGCAGATTTCCTTTGCAAGCTTGCTTGGTTGGCCAAAAAGGGCGTATGCGTGTTTTCCTGAATATATTCAGGAAAAAACGCATACGCCCTTTTTGGCCAAGTGCATCATTGTGGACGTTCTGCCTCTTTTCCTATGCTTTCAATGCAATTCCAGTCAACCTCCTGAAATCGGTTTCCTGCAATTCTGCCCCGCTTTCAAGTCCTCTTGGCAGCCTTACTTCAGTCTATTTTTGGACGATAGCTGTCATTTATAACTCTGCAGGTTTGTGAATTACAGTGCCCCTGAGCTCCTTTCTTCAACTCGCTTTCTTGTGACCTGGCCGCAACACTGCAGGATGTCTTCAGGCCCTAATCTGGTTCTGGCACGGCACGCTGAGCCTTTGGTTAATTCCTCTTCCTGGTGGGAAATGAGAGTTAAATTTGCCCATCCAGACACCTGCAGCTAGTCTCTCATTGGTTCTCGCTATTCCTGTTCATCTTCCACAGAAATTGCAAACTGGGCCAAACAGGAGGTTAAAGGGACTGACTCTCCAAGTCGGGAGAGTGTTAGTAAAGCGTCTGGAATGTTGCACCCGAGTACCAGCGTACGAAAACTGAGACATATTTGAACACGTCTCCCGATCACATGGTTGATCATACTCTGGGTTCCACATGCATGTTTTAGCTGAAGGAAGAATACCTAAAACCTGGGTAGTTGAAACCCGTGGAATGGGTACCATGCAATATGACTTCAAAGGGTCTTCATTTGCTCACCGAACATCTCCAATCCTATCACTGCTGCGTTTATGCCCCTGTACACATGCTTGATTCTCTTTCAGAGACATAGCAATCCATAGGTTTTAAGATACTTACTAGTCAGGTACATTCTTAGGCGTTTAATATGCGGTGTTGAGTCCATTTCGTTGAGCAAGGAGTAGCTCTTGTCTATTCCATATTTGGCTTAAGGAACTTTATCTGTGCTCATTTCAATCTCTGGTTTTATGCAGCACCCCAACTCACCTTTCCCCTTAAGCAAGCATAAGTTGGTTTTCTAAATTTGAGAAACTGTTCTGTTCTGTAATTCAGTTCCTGTGTAGCCAAGTTTACATTCCGTGTATTACTGATATCTTATGATGTTTCTTTTTCTGTGTGACTTATTTCAGTTAGAATCATCATACCTGAATCCACTCATTGTGCTGCTAAGGGCCTGATGACACAGATTTCATTGCTGAATGATATTGCTTTGTAAGTAAATACCACAACTTCTTTATCCATTTTTCACTTTCTGCGATGTTGAACTTGTACTGTAAACGAGGTTCTTGTAAACAGAGCCGTTCCAAACTTTGGGGTGGCTGTGTCTTTTTGATTTTAATTTCCCTAAGTTATAGGACCATAAGTGGAAGTGCCCTAGGTTCTGTTGCTTTGTTTTTTAGATGTTTCAGGAAACACCATACACTTCTCCCGAGTGTCTGTTGGCAATTTACATCCCGCCCATCAGCATAACAAGGCTCCCAGTTCTCCATGGCCTGTCCTGCCTTTCTGGGTTTTACCCTTTTTTCAGATGGCCCTTTTGACCGGGGGGAAGTGAGACTTCATTGTAGTGCAGATTTCCTTTGCAAGCTTGCTTGGTTGGCCAAAAAGGGCGTATGCGTTTTTTCCTGAATATATTCAGGAAAAAACGCATACGCCCTTTTTGGCCAAGTGCATCATTGTGGACGTTCTGCCTCTTTTCCTATGCTTTCAATGCAATTCCAGTCTACCTCCTGAAATCGGTTTCCTGCAATTCTGCCCCGCCTTCAAGTCCTCTTGGCAGCCTTACTTCAGTCTATTTTTGGACGATAGCTGTCATTTATAACTCTGCAATTTTGTGAATTACAGTGCCCCTGAGCTCCTTTCTTCAACTCGCTTTCTTTTGAGCTGGCCGCAAAACCGCAGGATGGCTTCAGGCCCTAATCTGGTTCCGGTACGGCACACTGAGCCTTTGGTTATTTCCTCTTCCTGGTGGGAAATGAGAGTTAAATTTGCCCATCCAGACACCTCCAGCTAGCCTCTCATTGGTTCTCGCTATTCCTGTTCATCTTCCGCAGAAATTGCAAACTGGGCCAAACAGGAGGTTAAAGGCGCTGACTCTCCAAGTGGGGAGAGTGTTAGTAAAGCGTCTGGAATGTTGCACCCGAGTACCAGGGTACGAAAACTGAGACATATTTGAACACGTCTCCCGATCACATGGTTGATCATACTCTGGATTCCACATGCATGTTTTAGCTGAAGGAAGAATACCTAAAACCTGGGTAGTTGAAACCCGTGGAATGGTTACAATGCAATATGACTTCAAAGGGTCTTCATTTGCTCACTGAACCTCTCCAATCCTATCACTGCTGCGTTTATGCCCCTGTACACATGCTTGATTCTCTTTCGGAGACATAGCAATCCATAGGTTTTAAGATACTTACTAGTCAGGTACATTCTTAGGCGTTTAATATGCGGTGTTGAGTCCATTTCATTGAGCAGGGAGTAGCTCTTGTGTATTCCATATTTGGCTTAAGGAACTTTATCTGTGCTCATTTCAATCTCTGGTTTTATGCAGCAACCGAACTCACCTTTCCCCTTAAGCAAGCATAAGTTGGTTTTCTAAATTTGAGACCCTGTTCTGTTTTGGAATGCAGTTCCTGTGTAGCCAAGTTTACATTCCGTGTATTAGTGATATCTTATGATGTTTCTTTTTCTGTGTGACTTATTTCAGTTAGAATCATCGTACCTGAATCCACTCATGATGCTGCTACGGGCCTGATGACATAGATTTCATTGCTGAGTGATACTGCATTGTACGTAAGTACCACAGGTTCTTTATCCATTTTTCACTTTCTGTGATATTGAACTTGTACGGTAAACGAGGTTCTTGTAAACGGAGGCGTCCCAAACTTTGGGGTGGCTGTGTCTTTTTGATTTTAATTTCCCTAAGCTATAGGACCATAAGTGGAAGTGCCCTAGGCTCTGTTGCTTTGTTTTTTAGATGTTTCAGGAAACACCATACACTTCTCCGGAGTGTCTGTTGGCAATTTACATCCCGCCCATCAGCATAACAAGGCTCCCAGTTCTCCATGGCCTGTCCTGCCTTTCTGGATTTTACACTTTTTTCAGATGGCCCTTTTGACCGGGGGGAAGTGAGACTTCATTGTAGTGCAGATTTCCTTTGCAAGCTTGCTTGGTTGGCCAAAAAGGGCGTATGCGTTTTTTCCTGAATATATTCAGGAAAAAACGCATACGCCCTTTTTGGCCAAGTGCATCATTGTGGACGTTCTGCCTCTTTTCCTATGCTTTCAATGCAATTCCAGTCTACCTCCTGAAATCGGTTTCCTGCAATTCTGCCCCGCTTTCAAGTCCTCTTGGCAGCCTTACTTCAGTCTATTTTTGGACGATAGCTGTCATTTATAACTCTGCAGGTTTGTGAATTACAGTGCCCCTGAGCTCCTTTCTTCAACTCGCTTTCTTGTGACCTGGCCGCAACACCGCAGGATGTCTTCAGGCCCTAATCTGGTTCTGGCACGGCACGCTGAGCCTTTGGTTAATTCCTCTTCCTGGTGGGAAATGAGAGTTAAATTTGCCCGTCCAGACACCTCCAGCTAGCCTCTCATTGGTGCTCGCTATTCCTGTTCGTCTTCCACAGAAATTGCAAACTGGGCCAAACAGGAGGTTAAAGGGACTGACTCTCCAAGTGGGGAGAGTGTTAGTAAAGCGTCTGGAATGTTGCACCCGAGTACCAGGGTACGAAAACTGAGACGTATTTGAACACGTCTCCCGATCACATGGTTGATCATACTCTAGGTTCCACATGCATGTTTTAGCTGAAGGAAGAATACCTTAAACCTGGGTAGTTGAAACCCGTGGAATGGGTACCATGCAATATGACTTCAAAGGGTCTTCATTTGCTCACGAACCTCTCCAATCCTATCACTGCTGCGTTTATGTCCTTGTACACATGCTTGATACTCTTTCGGAGACATAGCAATCCATAGGTTTTAAGATACTTACAAGTCAGGTACATTCTTAGGCGTTTAATATGCGGTGTTGAGTCCATTTCGTTGAGCAAGGAGTAGCTCTTGTCTATTCCATATTTGGCTTAAGGAACTTTATCTGTGCTCATTTCAATCTCTGGTTTTATGCAGCACCCCAACTCACCTTTCCCCTTAAGCAAGCATAAGTTGGTTTTCTAAATTTGAGACCCTGTTCTGTTCTGTAATTCAGTTCCTGTGTAGCCAAGTTTACATTCCGTGTATTACTGATATCTTATGATGTTTCTTTTTCTGTGTGACTTATTTCAGTTAGAATCATCATACCTGAATCCACTCATTGTGCTGCTAAGGGCCTGATGAAACAGATTTCATTGCTGAGTGATATTGCTTTGTAAGTAAATACCACAACTTCTTTATCCATTTTTCACTTTCTGCGATGTTGAACTTGTACTGTAAACGAGGTTCTTGTAAACAGAGCCGTTCCAAACTTTGGGGTGGCTGTGTCTTTTTGATTTTAATTTCCCTAAGCTATAGGACCATTAGTGGAACTGCCCTAGGCTCTGTTGCTTTGTTTTTTAGATGTTTCAGGAAACACCATACACTTCTCCCTAGTGGTTGTTGGCAATTTACATCCCGCCCTTCAGCATAACAAGGCTCCCAGTTCTCCATGGCCTGTCCTGCCTTTCTGGATTTTACACTTTTTTCAGATGGCCCTTTTGACCGGGGGGAAGTGAGACTTCATTGTAGTGCAGATTTCCTTTGCAAGCTTGCTTGGTTGGCCAAAAAGGGCGTATGCGTTTTTTCCTGAATATATTCAGGAAAAAACGCATACGCCCTTTTTGGCCAAGTGCATCATTGTGGACGTTCTGCCTCTTTTCCTATGCTTTCAATGCAATTCCAGTCTACCTCCTGAAATCGGTTTCCTGCAATTCTGCCCCGCTTTCAAGTCCTCTTGGCAGCCTTACTTCAGTCTATTTTTGGACGATAGCTGTCATTTATAACTCTGCGGGTTTGTGAATTACAGTGCCCCTGAGCTCCTTTCTTCAACTCTCTTTCTTGTGACCTGGCCGCAACACCGCAGGATGGCTTCAGGCCCTAATCTGGTTCCGGCCCGGCATGCTGAGCCTTTGGTTAATTCCTCTTCCTGGTGGGAAATGAGAGTTAAATTTGCCCGTCCAGACACCTCCAGCTAGCCTCTCATTGGTTCTCGCTATTCCTGTTCATCTTCCGCAGAAATTGCAAACTGGGCCAAACAGGAGGTTAAAGGGACTGACTCTCCAAGTCGGGAGAGTGTTAGTAAAGCGTCTGGAATGTTGCACCCGAGTACCAGGGTACGAAAACTGAGACATATTTGAACACGTCTCCCGATCACATGGTTGATCATACTCTAGGTTCCACATGCATGTTTTAGCTGAAGGAAGAATACCTTAAACCTGGGTAGTTGAAACCCGTGGAATGGGTACCATGCAATATGACTTCAAAGGGTCTTCATTTGCTCACCGAACCTCTCCAATCCTATCACTGCTGCGTTTATGCCCCTGTACACATGCTTGATTCTCTTTCGGAGACATAGCAATCCATAGGTTTTAAGATACTTACTAGTCAGGTACATTCTTAGGCGTTTAATATGGGGTGTTGAGTCCATTTCGTTGAGCAAGGAGTAGCTCTTGTCTATTCCATATTTGGCTTAAGGAACTTTATCTGTGCTCATTTCAATCTGGTTTTATGCAGCACCCCAACTCACCTTTACCCTTAAGCAAGCATAAGTTGGTTTTCTAAATTTGAGACCCTGTTCTGTTCTGTAATTCAGTTCCTGTGTAGCCAAATTTACATTCCGTGTATTACTGATATCTTTTTTTTTTTTTTTGCCGTAACTACCTTTATTGGTATCGCTTGTGTATCAGTTCATCAAAACCTTTGTTTCATATTTCTCGCCTTAATCCCCTGAAAGTTCCAGATGGGCAAAAATACTTTTAAATACGCAGCTGGCTTCTGTCTTATGTGCTTAATATTATACATTTGTTGCTTGTTTTGCACATGTCTATGGCTGCACTACTTGCCAGACGAAAGTCACATATAAAAATACAGACTAATCGAAACACAAAAGTCAGCCATTGTCTAGAATGTGGTTTACAATACAGAGCTTGCAGACAACACAGACTATATATATAAGTCATCTGTCTGAAAACAGAAAGTAGTGTCTCATACTGACTCCGGAGAAAGGTGCTGACACACAGGGAAACTCACTGATGATTCTCCTTTATGTTTATTAGATAGATCAATACCAAATTATTTCACATATATTATATTCAATATCTATATATATATATCTTGTAACCAAATTCTGGTTTAAAAGTCACAAACCAACATGTAAATACAAAATGTTAGGAAAGGTTTAACATACATAGGGGAAAACATGTCTTATGCCTCGCAAAGTCTTTCTACAATCTAGCATAAAGGCAAATGTGGTTGAAAAAAAAGGAAATCCATATACAATTACAGAAAAACATTTAGTCAAGCCACCTAATATAAAATATTTCAGATATCATGTCCAAAAACGTCCACGTGTTGCAGAGGTCTCTACAAATCAATTAGAATGACATCAACAAGATCTGCAAACCGAAGTCTTAGCAAGTAAACGTGACTCATGCTTTTCTCTCTGAGACAATGAGGCTTGACGTTCAGTTAAAGGCAGGTAAACACGACTATGAAGAAACCCTTCTTTACAACAGCTTAACGGTACCCATTTAGGGCAATACACCCGCTTTCCCAGCTATGTGTGCACGCAGTGTTCTGTGATAAAATGACTCAGTTACTTTAAAAAAGCATAAATGGCAAAACAAAATAACCAGAACTCCGCGAAGCTGGTAAAACCACAAAGACACTGAAATCCAGCAACTCCTGAGAGGCTGAGAGATCAAATGAATCATAAAATCTGGATGACTCTGATTTGGGGTTTAACTTTGGTTAAAACTGAAAAGTCTGAAAAGAACCAATGTTTTGGAAGAAGCAGTGTCACTTGTAAACATCCTGCCACCTAACTAAAAGGACGGCCTCTTCTTCTAGACCCACGACTTAATAAGACAGGAAGCTCTGAACACACAGCGCTGGAGAAGATGGATTCCACAAGTCAAACTTGAGTGAAACTGTTCTAATGCAATGTACCAAACACGCGTTTGTTCTTAGGAAAAATTACAAAACTAACAAATATTTTTCTCCAGAATTATAAAAGATAAAATCTATGAATCAGTACTGTTATGTGATTACAGAACAATAGCCAACTGAAAAAAAAAAACAAAACACCAACCCACAGGCCGTCTACACCGTCCCCAATCCATTTCCTGCAGCCAGTACTTCCCACCTGCTCTGAGGACTGAGCCTTAGACACCGTTGACTGTATTTAAAGTCGAGTCAACAGTACTCTCTGTCTCTGGGGCAAAAGTAATGCAGCTCATTACTTACACACAACACTTGTTTCATTCTTCAGGACTTTCTTTGACGGGATTACTCAATGTTGGTTACTTTAAAGGTAACAAAAGGTGTCAGAAAAAAATGCCTTGGAATTCTTTTGCAATTCCACAAAGACACCTGGCAATCTGATACGTTCATTCCTCTCCCCATCACAATTTTTGTTTTTTAAAATTACAATTGACAACTCACGTAAGATGTAATTAATTTACTTAAAATAAGAGAGGGCTTTTCAATCAAGTATCCACGTTCCAAATAACTAAAACATTTAGTTAAATCTTTTAAATTAATCTTTTAATAAATCTTTAATTACTCGGTGCCAGTAATTAAGAGGTTGATTCCGTAAAATTCAAACTTGCACATAGGCGTGTCCCACTCAGAAAAGATTTCATACACTTAGCAACTTGTGCTTTTTGTCTCACCTTTTATAAGAAACACAGATTAATTTCAACTTCAGTTTTCCTTTCTGATGCAGACACGTGTACCTTGTGTAAGAAACGGTCTCCAGGCCACCTCCACGTGTAGACCTCAGCATTTCCTGAGAGTGTGAAGTCAACCCCTCCTCCAGGAGACTCTCGCCCTTTTGAGACATTCCCCCTTGCACCTTATGTTTGTCAGACTATGTTTACAGAAATCAGATGACTGGATGAAAACTCTACAGGACAGTCAAGGACAGACGAGAAGACGAGATGCAGAGCGGGAGCCCCTTCCTCCTCCAGTGCACCTGCTGCGGGCAGCCCTCCAGGAAGGCTTGGCCTCCTCCCCTGGACCACAGACTTACTTTTCTCTGTAATAAAGCAGGTAGTACTTCAGGGGATCTGGCAGAGGGAGGCTCAGGACCTTCTCACGCAGGAAGTTCACCGGGGGCTCGGGCTTGGTGTCCGGCGGGGTTGTCACCTCTTCTTCTTGCCGCTCGTCTTCCAGGTCTCCGCAGCTGGTGTCATCAGAGGGGTTGGAGAGCCGACTGGCAAACACCTCTTTGTCCAAAAAGACAATCGTTTCCATTCGGCGGCGGCGAACTCTCCTCCGTTTAAACCTGGGAGTGTTCTTCAGTCCGTTCCCGTTTTTGTTCACAGCTTCCTGGTGGATGACCTTCTTAATGGTGCCCCGGATGGCAATGCGCGCCAGGTCCTGGAGGCTGCGAACCGCCAGGGGTGTGGACAAGTCGTGATTCTCCTGACTCCGACTGGCAGGGCTGGACGAGTGGAGCAAAAGACACAGCCAGAATCTTTTTGGTTTCCCAGGCGGAAGGACCCGTCCGAGTTATCTTAGTCAACTTCTCTTCCAGCGGCATGACCAGGACGCCCCCGACTTTGAGGAGGCTCTTCATGTACCCCTCGTGCTGCTTCTGCACGCCTGCCCCGCAGTACACCCGGTCATACTGAGAGCAGCCTGGAGAGATCTCCAGGCAATTGCCGGTGACGAAGGAGGGCTCGCAGAAGTCAAACTTGTCGAAGCTGTCACTCGTCCTGATGAAAAAGTCCAGCTTCTGCTTCGCATACTCTGTCACATCTGAATGGAGTTCCACCCCGTGGTTCACACCAAAAGGACCGAGGATGAGCCCCACCATGGAGCTGAGGTAGCCGGTGCCGCTGCCCAGGTTCAGGAAGGAAAGGCCAGGCTGCAGGTCCAGGGCCTCCATCACCTCCGAATAGATGCACGGAGCAGAGAGGTGGATGTTCCCGTGCTTCCACGCCAGGTCCTTGTACGCGTTCTCCTTAAACTCCTCGAGGTAATAGTCGGCGCGGTCAACAGCTCGGAAGGCCTGCTCCACCAGCTCGGAGCGGATGTACTGCGCCGTCTTCAGATGGTCTATCAGCTCGTCGTTGTCTTCACCAGCACTCACCGCGCCTCCCATCTTCGGGACCGCGCTTACAGAAAGCTGCCGCTGGAGAGACCTCGGGAACCCCCGGAACGCTGGAGGGCGGACCCCCGGGGAGGGGGGAGGGGCGACGGGAGACGCCTGGGACGCGGAGGGGTGTTTATGCTTGGGGGTGGGGAACGAGAGGAGAGCGGAAGAGGACAGGAAGACGGGGAGAGGAGAATGCGGCCCTGGGGGAGGGTCCGGGAGCCCGGGACCACGGGAAGGGGAGGGGTGGAGAGGAGGGAGAGAGGGGGAGGGGGCCGAGGGGCCGCACCGCCCCCATACCCCGCTGCAGGCCGGGCCGAGGGCGGCGGCGGCGGCGGCGGCGGCTCAGTACCTCCTGGCTCGGCGGGCCCGAGGAATCGGACGCTGGGCCGCACCTGCAGCTCTTCCGGCGCCCCTCGCCAGTCCGCTTCCCACTACGCAGCCCCGACCTCTGCCCTACTGATATCTTATGATGTTTCTTTTTCTGTGTGACTTATTTCAGTTAGAATCATCATACCTGAATCCACTCATTGTGCTGCTAAGGGCCTGATGAAACAGATTTCATTGCTGAGTGATATTGCTTTGTAAGTAAATACCACAACTTCTTTATCCATTTTTCACTTTCTGCGATGTTGAACTTGTACTGTAAACGAGGTTCTTGTAAACAGAGCCGTTCCAAACTTTGGGGTGGCTGTGTCTTTTTGATTTTAATTTCCCTAAGCTATAGGACCATAAGTGGAACTGCCCTAGGCTCTGTTGCTTTGTTTTTTAGATGTTTCAGGAAACACCATACACTTCTCCCTAGTGGTTGTTGGCAATTTACATCCCGCCCTTCAGCATAACAAGGCTCCCAGTTCTCCATGGCCTGTCCTGCCTTTCTGGATTTTACACTTTTTTCAGATGGCCCTTTTGACCGGGGGGAAGTGAGACTTCATTGTAGTGCAGATTTCCTTTGCAAGCTTGCTTGGTTGGCCAAAAAGGGCGTATGCGTTTTTTCCTGAATATATTCAGGAAAAAACGCATACGCCCTTTTTGGCCAAGTGCATCATTGTGGACGTTCTGCCTCTTTTCCTATGCTTTCAATGCAATTCCAGTCTACCTCCTGAAATCGGTTTCCTGCAATTCTGCCCCGCTTTCAAGTCCTCTTGGCAGCCTTACTTCAGTCTATTTTTGGACGATAGCTGTCATTTATAACTCTGCAGGTTTGTGAATTACAGTGCCCCTGAGCTCCTTTCTTCAACTCGCTTTCTTGTGACCTGGCCGCAACACCGCAGGATGGCTTCAGGCCCTAATCTGGTTCCGGCCCGGCATGCTGAGCCTTTGGTTAATTCCTCTTCCTGGTGGGAAATGAGAGTTAAATTTGCCCGTCCAGACACCTCCAGCTAGCCTCTCATTGGTTCTCGCTATTCCTGTTCATCTTCCGCAGAAATTGCAAACTGGGCCAAACAGGAGGTTAAAGGGACTGACTCTCCAAGTCGGGAGAGTGTTAGTAAAGCGTCTGGAATGTTGCACCCGAGTACCAGGGTACGAAAACTGAGACATATTTGAACACGTCTCCCGATCACATGGTTGATCATACTCTAGGTTCCACATGCATGTTTTAGCTGAAGGAAGAATACCTTAAACCTGGGTAGTTGAAACCCGTGGAATGGGTACCATGCAATATGACTTCAAAGGGTCTTCATTTGCTCACCGAACCTCTCCAATCCTATCACTGCTGCGTTTATGCCCCTGTACACATGCTTGATTCTCTTTCGGAGACATAGCAATCCATAGGTTTTAAGATACTTACTAGTCAGGTACATTCTTAGGCGTTTAATATGGGGTGTTGAGTCCATTTCGTTGAGCAAGGAGTAGCTCTTGTCTATTCCATATTTGGCTTAAGGAACTTTATCTGTGCTCATTTCAATCTGGTTTTATGCAGCACCCCAACTCACCTTTACCCTTAAGCAAGCATAAGTTGGTTTTCTAAATTTGAGACCCTGTTCTGTTCTGTAATTCAGTTCCTGTGTAGCCAAATTTACATTCCGTGTATTACTGATATCTTTTTTTTTTTTTTTGCCGTAACTACCTTTATTGGTATCGCTTGTGTATCAGTTCATCAAAACCTTTGTTTCATATTTCTCGCCTTAATCCCCTGAAAGTTCCAGATGGGCAAAAATACTTTTAAATACGCAGCTGGCTTCTGTCTTATGTGCTTAATATTATACATTTGTTGCTTGTTTTGCACATGTCTATGGCTGCACTACTTGCAAGACGAAAGTCACATATAAAAATACAGACTAATCGAAACACAAAAGTCAGCCATTGTCTAGAATGTGGTTTACAATACAGAGCTTGCAGACAACACAGACTATATATATAAGTCATCTGTCTGAAAACAGAAAGTAGTGTCTCATACTGACTCCGGAGAAAGGTGCTGACACACAGGGAAACTCACTGATGATTCTCCTTTATGTTTATTAGATAGATCAATACCAAATTATTTCACATATATTATATTCAATATCTATATATATATATCTTGTAACCAAATTCTGGTTTAAAAGTCACAAACCAACATGTAAATACAAAATGTTAGGAAAGGTTTAACATACATAGGGGAAAACATGTCTTATGCCTCGCAAAGTCTTTCTACAATCTAGCATAAAGGCAAATGTGGTTGAAAAAAAAGGAAATCCATATACAATTACAGAAAAACATTTAGTCAAGCCACCTAATATAAAATATTTCAGATATCATGTCCAAAAACGTCCACGTGTTGCAGAGGTCTCTACAAATCAATTAGAATGACATCAACAAGATCTGCAAACCGAAGTCTTAGCAAGTAAACGTGACTCATGCTTTTCTCTCTGAGACAATGAGGCTTGACGTTCAGTTAAAGGCAGGTAAACACGACTATGAAGAAACCCTTCTTTACAACAGCTTAACGGTACCCATTTAGGGCAATACACCCGCTTTCCCAGCTATGTGTGCACGCAGTGTTCTGTGATAAAATGACTCAGTTACTTTAAAAAAGCATAAATGGCAAAACAAAATAACCAGAACTCCGCGAAGCTGGTAAAACCACAAAGACACTGAAATCCAGCAACTCCTGAGAGGCTGAGAGATCAAATGAATCATAAAATCTGGATGACTCTGATTTGGGGTTTAACTTTGGTTAAAACTGAAAAGTCTGAAAAGAACCAATGTTTTGGAAGAAGCAGTGTCACTTGTAAACATCCTGCCACCTAACTAAAAGGACGGCCTCTTCTTCTAGACCCACGACTTAATAAGACAGGAAGCTCTGAACACACAGCGCTGGAGAAGATGGATTCCACAAGTCAAACTTGAGTGAAACTGTTCTAATGCAATGTACCAAACACGCGTTTGTTCTTAGGAAAAATTACAAAACTAACAAATATTTTTCTCCAGAATTATAAAAGATAAAATCTATGAATCAGTACTGTTATGTGATTACAGAACAATAGCCAACTGAAAAAAAAAAACAAAACACCAACCCACAGGCCGTCTACACCGTCCCCAATCCATTTCCTGCAGCCAGTACTTCCCACCTGCTCTGAGGACTGAGCCTTAGACACCGTTGACTGTATTTAAAGTCGAGTCAACAGTACTCTCTGTCTCTGGGGCAAAAGTAATGCAGCTCATTACTTACACACAACACTTGTTTCATTCTTCAGGACTTTCTTTGACGGGATTACTCAATGTTGGTTACTTTAAAGGTAACAAAAGGTGTCAGAAAAAAATGCCTTGGAATTCTTTTGCAATTCCACAAAGACACCTGGCAATCTGATACGTTCATTCCTCTCCCCATCACAATTTTTGTTTTTTAAAATTACAATTGACAACTCACGTAAGATGTAATTAATTTACTTAAAATAAGAGAGGGCTTTTCAATCAAGTATCCACGTTCCAAATAACTAAAACATTTAGTTAAATCTTTTAAATTAATCTTTTAATAAATCTTTAATTACTCGGTGCCAGTAATTAAGAGGTTGATTCCGTAAAATTCAAACTTGCACATAGGCGTGTCCCACTCAGAAAAGATTTCATACACTTAGCAACTTGTGCTTTTTGTCTCACCTTTTATAAGAAACACAGATTAATTTCAACTTCAGTTTTCCTTTCTGATGCAGACACGTGTACCTTGTGTAAGAAACGGTCTCCAGGCCACCTCCACGTGTAGACCTCAGCATTTCCTGAGAGTGTGAAGTCAACCCCTCCTCCAGGAGACTCTCGCCCTTTTGAGACATTCCCCCTTGCACCTTATGTTTGTCAGACTATGTTTACAGAAATCAGATGACTGGATGAAAACTCTACAGGACAGTCAAGGACAGACGAGAAGACGAGATGCAGAGCGGGAGCCCCTTCCTCCTCCAGTGCACCTGCTGCGGGCAGCCCTCCAGGAAGGCTTGGCCTCCTCCCCTGGACCACAGACTTACTTTTCTCTGTAATAAAGCAGGTAGTACTTCAGGGGATCTGGCAGAGGGAGGCTCAGGACCTTCTCACGCAGGAAGTTCACCGGGGGCTCGGGCTTGGTGTCCGGCGGGGTTGTCACCTCTTCTTCTTGCCGCTCGTCTTCCAGGTCTCCGCAGCTGGTGTCATCAGAGGGGTTGGAGAGCCGACTGGCAAACACCTCTTTGTCCAAAAAGACAATCGTTTCCATTCGGCGGCGGCGAACTCTCCTCCGTTTAAACCTGGGAGTGTTCTTCAGTCCGTTCCCGTTTTTGTTCACAGCTTCCTGGTGGATGACCTTCTTAATGGTGCCCCGGATGGCAATGCGCGCCAGGTCCTGGAGGCTGCGAACCGCCAGGGGTGTGGACAAGTCGTGATTCTCCTGACTCCGACTGGCAGGGCTGGACGAGTGGAGCAAAAGACACAGCCAGAATCTTTTTGGTTTCCCAGGCGGAAGGACCCGTCCGAGTTATCTTAGTCAACTTCTCTTCCAGCGGCATGACCAGGACGCCCCCGACTTTGAGGAGGCTCTTCATGTACCCCTCGTGCTGCTTCTGCACGCCTGCCCCGCAGTACACCCGGTCATACTGAGAGCAGCCTGGAGAGATCTCCAGGCAATTGCCGGTGACGAAGGAGGGCTCGCAGAAGTCAAACTTGTCGAAGCTGTCACTCGTCCTGATGAAAAAGTCCAGCTTCTGCTTCGCATACTCTGTCACATCTGAATGGAGTTCCACCCCGTGGTTCACACCAAAAGGACCGAGGATGAGCCCCACCATGGAGCTGAGGTAGCCGGTGCCGCTGCCCAGGTTCAGGAAGGAAAGGCCAGGCTGCAGGTCCAGGGCCTCCATCACCTCCGAATAGATGCACGGAGCAGAGAGGTGGATGTTCCCGTGCTTCCACGCCAGGTCCTTGTACGCGTTCTCCTTAAACTCCTCGAGGTAATAGTCGGCGCGGTCAACAGCTCGGAAGGCCTGCTCCACCAGCTCGGAGCGGATGTACTGCGCCGTCTTCAGATGGTCTATCAGCTCGTCGTTGTCTTCACCAGCACTCACCGCGCCTCCCATCTTCGGGACCGCGCTTACAGAAAGCTGCCGCTGGAGAGACCTCGGGAACCCCCGGAACGCTGGAGGGCGGACCCCCGGGGAGGGGGGAGGGGCGACGGGAGACGCCTGGGACGCGGAGGGGTGTTTATGCTTGGGGGTGGGGAACGAGAGGAGAGCGGAAGAGGACAGGAAGACGGGGAGAGGAGAATGCGGCCCTGGGGGAGGGTCCGGGAGCCCGGGACCACGGGAAGGGGAGGGGTGGAGAGGAGGGAGAGAGGGGGAGGGGGCCGAGGGGCCGCACCGCCCCCATACCCCGCTGCAGGCCGGGCCGAGGGCGGCGGCGGCGGCGGCGGCGGCTCAGTACCTCCTGGCTCGGCGGGCCCGAGGAATCGGACGCTGGGCCGCACCTGCAGCTCTTCCGGCGCCCCTCACCAGTCCGCTTCCCACTACGCTGCCCCGACCTCTGCCCTACTGATATCTTATGATGTTTCTTTTTCTGTGTGACTTATTTCAGTTAGAATCATCATACCTGAATCCACTCATTGTGCTGCTAAGGGCCTGATGACATAGATTTCATTGCTGAGTGATATTGCTTTGTAAGTAAATACCACAACTTCTTTATCCATTTTTCACTTTCTGCGGTGTTGAACTTGTACTGTAAACGAGGTTCTTTTAAACAGAGCCGTTCCAAACTTTGGGGTGGCTGTGTCTTTTTTATTTTAATTTTCCTAAGCTATAGGACCATAAGTGGAAGTGCCCTAGGCTCTGTTGATTTGTTTTTTAGATGTTTCAGGAGACACCATACACTTCTCCCAAGTGGTTGTTGGCAATTTACATCCCGCCCATCAGCATAACAAGGCTCCCAGTTCTCCATGGCCTGTCCTGCCTTTCTGGATTTTACACTTTTTTCAGATGGCCCTTTTGACCGGGGGGAAGTGAGACTTCATTGTAGTGCAGATTTCCTTTGCAAGCTTGCTTGGTTGGCCAAAAAGGGCGTATGCGTTTTTTCCTGAATATATTCAGGAAAAAACGCATACGCCCTTTTTGGCCAAGTGCATCATTGTGGACGTTCTGCCTCTTTTCCTATGCTTTCAATGCAATTCCAGTCTACCTCCTGAAATCGGTTTCCTGCAATTCTGCCCCGCTTTCAAGTCCTCTTGGCAGCCTTACTTCAGTCTATTTTTGGACGATAGCTGTCATTTATAACTCTGCAGGCTTGTGAATTACAGTGCCCCTGAACTCCTTTCTTCAACTCGCTTTCTTGTGAGCTGGCCGCAACACCGCAGGATGGCTTCAGGCCCTAATCTGGTTCCGGCATGGCACGCTGAGCCTTTGGTTAATTCCTCTTCCTGGTGTGAAATGAGAGTTAAATTTGCCCGTCCAGACACCTCCAGCTAGTCTCTCATTGGTTCTCGCTATTCCTGTTCATCTTCCGCAGAAATTGCAAACTGGGCCAAACAGGAGGTTAAAGGCGCTGACTCTCCAAGTGGGGAGAGTGTTAGTAAAGCGTCTGGAATGTTGCACCCGAGTACCAGGGGAGGAAAACTGAGACATATTTGAACACGTCTCCCGTTCACACGGTTGATCATACTCTGGGTTCCACATGCATGTTTTAGCTGAAGGAAGAATACCTTAAACCTGGAGAGTTGAGACCCGTGGAATGGGTACCATGCAATATGTCTTCAAAGGGTCTTCATTTGCTCACCGAACCTCTCCAATCCTATCACTGCTGAGTTTATGCCCCTGTACACACGCTTGATTCTCTTTTGGAGACATAGCAATCCATAGGTTTTAAGATACTTACTAGTCAGGTACATTCTTAGGCGTTTAATATGGGGTGTTGAGTCCATTTCGTTGAGCAAGGAGTAGCTCTTGTCTATTCCATATTTGGCTTAAGGAACTTTATCTGTGCTCATTTCAATCTCTGGTTTTATGCAGCACCACAACTCACCTTTCCCCTTAAGCAAGCATAAGTTGGTTTTCTAAATTTGAGACCCTGTTCTGTTTTGGAATTCAGTTCCTGTGTAGCCAAGTTTACATTCTGTGTATTAGTGATATCTTATGATGTTTCTTTTTCTGTGTGACTTATTTCAGTTAGAATCATCGTACCTGAATCCACTCATTATGCTGCTACGGGCCTGATGACATAGATTTCATTGCTGAGTGATACTGCATTGTACGTAAGTACCACAAGTTCTTTATCCATTTTTCACTTTCTGCGATGTTGAACTTGTACTGTAAACGAGGTTCTTGTAAACAGAGCCGTTCCAAACTTTGGGGTGGCTGTGTCTTTTTGATTTTAAATTCCCTAAGCTATAGGACCATAAGTGGAAGTGCCCTAGGCTCTGTTGCTTTGTTTTTTAGATGTTTCAGGAAACACCATACACTTCTCCCGAGTGGTTGTTGGCAATTTACATCCCGCCCATCAGCATAACAAGGCTCCCAGTTCTCCATGGCCTGTCCTGCCTTTCTGGATTTTACACTTTTTTCAGATGGCCCTTTTGACCGGGGGGAAGTGAGACTTCATTGTAGTGCAGATTTCCTTTGCAAGCTTGCTTGGTTGGCCAAAAAGGGCGTATGCGTTTTTTCCTGAATATATTCAGGAAAAAACGCATACGCCCTTTTTGGCCAAGTGCATCATTGTGTACGTTCTGCCTCTTTTCCTATGCATTCAATGCAATTCCAAACTACCTCCGAAAATCGGTTTCTTGCAATTCTGCCCCGCTTTCAAGTCCTCTTGGCAGCCTTACTTCAGTCTATTTTTGGACGATAGCTGTCATTTATAACTCTGCAGGTTTGTGAATTACAGTGCCCCTGAGGTCCTTTCTTCAACTCGCTTTCTTGTGAGCTGGCCGCAACACCGCAGGATGGCTTCAGGCCCTAATCTGGTTCCGGCACGGCACACTGAGCCTTTGGTTATTTCCTCTTCCTGGTGGGAAATGAGAGTTAAATTTGCCCGTCCAGACACCTCCAGCTAGCCTCTCATTGGTTCTCGCTATTCCTGTTCATCTTCCGCAGAAATTGCAAACTGGGCCAAACAGGAGGTTAAAGGGACTGACTCTCCAAGTGGGGAGAGTGTTAGTAAAGCGTCTGGAATGTTGCACCCGAGTACCAGGGGAGGAAAACTGAGACATATTTGAACACGTCTCCCGTTCACGTGGTTGATCATACTTGGGTTCCGTATGCATGTTTTAGCTGAAGGAAGAATACCTAAAACCTGGGTAGTTGAAACCCGTGGAATGGGTACCATGCAATATGACTTCAAAGGGTCTTCATTTGCTCACCGAACCTCTCCAATCCTATCACTGCTGCGTTTATGCCCCTGTACACATGCTTGATTCTCTTTCGGAGACATAGCAATCCCTAGGTTTTAAGATACTTACTAGTCAGGTACATTCTTAGGCGTTTAATATGCGGTGTTGAGTCCATTTCGTTGAGCAAGGAGTAGCTCTTGTCTATTCCATATTTGGCTTAAGGAACTTTATCTGTGCTCATTTCAATCTCTGGTTTTATGCAGCACCCCAACTCACCTTTCCCCTTAAGCAAGCATAAGTTGGTTTTCGAAATTTGAGACCCTGTTCTTTTCTGTAATTCAGTACCTGTGTAGCCAAGTTTACATTCCGTGTATTACTGATATCTTATGATGTTTCTTTTTCTGTGTGACTTATTTCAGTTAGAATCATCATACCTGAATCCACTCATTGTGCTCTAAGGGCCTGATGACACAGATTTCATTGCTGAGTGATATTGCTTTGTAAGTAAATACCACAACTTCTTTATCCATTTTTCACTTTCTGCGATGTTGAACTTGTACTGTAAACGAGGTTCTTGTAAACAGAGCCGTTCCAAACTTTGGGGTGGCTGTGTCTTTTTGATTTTGAATTCCCTAAGCTATAGGACCATAAGTGGAAGTGCCCTAGGCTCTGTTGCTTTGTTTTTTAGATGTTTCAGGAAACACCATACACTTCTCCCGAGTGGTTGTTGGCAATTTACATCCCGACCATCAGCATAACAAGGCTCCCAGTTCTCCATGGCCTGTCCTGCCTTTCTGGATTTTACACTTTTTTCAGATGGCCCTTTTGACCGGGGGGAAGTGAGACTTCATTGTAGTGCAGATTTCCTTTGCAAGCTTGCTTGGTTGGCCAAAAAGGGCGTATGCGTTTTTTCCTGAATATATTCAGGAAAAAACGCATACGCCCTTTTTGGCCAAGTGCATCATTGTGGACATTCTGCCTCTTTTCCTATGCATTCAATGCAATTCCAGTCTACCTCCTGAAATCGGTTTCCTGCAATTCTGCCCCGCTTTCAAGTCCTCTTGGCAGCCTTACTTCAGTCTATTTTTGGACGATAGCTGTCATTTATAACTCTGCAGGTTTGTGAATTACAGTGCCCCTGAGCTCCTTTCTTCAACTCGCTTTCTTGTGACCTGGCCGCAACACCGCAGGATGGCTTCAGGCCCTAATCTGGTTCCGGCACGGCGCGCTGAGCCTTTGGTTATTTCCTCTTCCTGGTGGGAAATGAGAGTTAAATTTGCCCGTCCAGACACCTCCAGCTAGTCTCTCATTGGTTCTCGCTATTCCTGTTCATCTTCCGCAGAAATTGCAAACTGGGCCAAACAGGAGGTTAAAGGGACTGACTCTCCAAGTGGGGAGAGTGTTAGTAAAGCGTCTGGAATGTTGCACCCGAGTACCAGGGGAGGAAAACTGAGACATATTTGAACACGTCTCCCGTTCACATGGTTGATCATACTCTGGGTTCCACATGCATGTTTTACCTGAAGGAAGAATACCTAAAACCTGGGTAGTTGAAACCCGTGGAATGGGTACCATGCAATATGACTTCAAAGGGTCTTCATTTGCTCACCGAACCTCTCCAATCCTATCACTGCTGCGTTTATGCCCCTGTACACATGCTTGATTCTCTTTCGGAGACATAGCAATCCATAGGTTTTAAGATACTTACTAGTCAGGTACATTCTTAGGCGTTTAATATGCGGTTTTGAGTCCATTTCGTTGAGCAAGGAGTAGCTCTTGTCTATTCCATATTTGGCTTAAGGAACTTTATCTGTGCTCATTTCAATCTCTGGTTTTATGGAGCACCCCAACTCACCTTTCCCCTTAAGCAAGCATAAGTTGGTTTTCTAAATTTGAGACCCTGTTCTGTTCTGTAATTCAGTTCCTGTGTAGCCAAGTTTACATTCCGTGTATTACTGATATCTTATGATGTTTCTATTTCTGTGTGACTTATTTCAGTTAGAATCATCATACCTGAATCCACTCATTGTGCTGCTAAGGGCCTGATGACACAGATTTCATTGCTGAGTGATATTGCTTTGTAAGTAAATACCAGAACTTCTTTATCCATTTTTCACTTTCTGCGATGTTGAACTTGTACTGTAAATGAGGTTCCTGTAAACAGAGGCGTCCCAAACTTTGGGGTGGCTGTGTCTTTTTGATTTTAATTTCCCTAAGCTATAGGACCATAAGTGGAAGTGCCCTAGGCTCTGTTGCTTTGTTTTTTAGATGTTTCAGGAAACACCATCCACTTCTCCCGAGTGTCTGTTGGCAATTTACATCCCACCCATCACCATAACAAGGCTCCCAGTTCTCCATGGCCTGTCCTGCCTTTCTGGATTTTACACTTTTTTCAGATGGCCCTTTTGACCGGGGGGGGGAAGTGAGACTTCATTGTAGTGCAGATTTCCTTTGCAAGCTTGCTTGGTTGGCCAAAAAGGGCGTATGCGTTTTTTCCTGAATATATTCAGGAAAAAACGCATACGCCCTTTTTGGCCAAGTGCATCATTGTGGACGTTCTGCCTCTTTTCCTATGCTTTCAATGCAATTCCAGTCTACCTCCTGAAATCGGTTTCCTGCAATTCTGCCCCGCTTTCAAGTCCTCTTGGCAGCCTTACTTCAGTCTATTTTTGGACGATAGCTGTCATTTATAACTCTGCAGGTTTGTGAATTACAGTGCCCCTGAGCTCCTTTCTTCAACTCGCTTTCTTGTGAGCTGGCCGCAACACCGCAGGATGGCTTCAGGCCCTAATCTGGTTCCGGCACGGCACGCTGAGCCTTTGGTTAATTCCTCTTCCTGGTGGGAAATGAGAGTTAAATTTGCCCGTCCAGACACCTCCAGCTAGTCTCTCATTGGTTCTCGCTATTCCTGTTCATCTTCCGCAGAAATTGCAAACTGGGCCAAACAGGAGGTTAAAGGGATTGACTCTCCAAGTCGGGAGAGTGTTAGTAAAGCGTCTGGAATGTTGCACCCGAGTACCAGGGTACGAAAACTGAGACATATTTGAACACGTCTCCCGTTCACGTGGTTGATCATACTCTGGGTTCCACATGCATGTTTTAGCTGAAGGAAGAATACCTAAAACCTGGGTAGTTGAAACCCGTGGAATGGGTACCATGCAATATGACTTCAAAGGGTCTTCATTTGCTCACCGAACCTCTCCAATCCTATCACTGCTGCGTTTATGCCCCTGTACACATGCTTGATTCTCTTTTGGAGACATAGCAATCCATAGGTTTTAAGATACTTACTAGTCAGGTACATTCTTAGGCATTTAATATGCGGTGTTGAGTCCATTTCGTTGAGCAAGGAGTAGCTCTTGTCTATTCCATATTTGGCTTAAGGAACTTTATCTGTGCTCATTTCAATCTCTGGTTTTATGCAGCACCCCAACTCACCTTTCCCCTTAAGCAAGCATAAGTTGGTTTTCGAAATTTGAGACCCTGTTCTGTTCTGTAATTCAGTTCCTGTGTAGCCAAGTTTACATTCCGTGTATTACTGATATCTTATGATGTTTCTTTTTCTGTGTGACTTATTTCAGTTAGAATCATCATACCTGAATCCACTCATTGTGCTGCTAAGGGCCTGATGACACAGATTTCATTGCTGAGTGATATTGCTTTGTAAGTAAATACCACAACTTCTTTATCCATTTTTCACTTTCTGCGATGTTGAACTTGTACTGTAAACGAGGTTCTTGTAAACAGAGCCGTTCCAAACTTTGGGGTGGCTGTGTCTTTTTGATTTTAATTTCCCTAAGCTATAGGACCATAAGTGGAAGTGCCCTAGGTTCTGTTGCTTTGTTTTTTAGATGTTTCAGGAAACACCATACACTTCTCCCGAGTGGTTGTTGGCAATTTACATCCCGCCCATCAGCATAACAA
Source organism: Stenella coeruleoalba (assembly GCF_951394435.1). Taxonomy (NCBI): domain Eukaryota; kingdom Metazoa; phylum Chordata; class Mammalia; order Artiodactyla; family Delphinidae; genus Stenella; species Stenella coeruleoalba. The sequence goes on along the minus strand of NW_027646017.1, from coordinate 1,823,736 downwards.
GGCTCCCAGTTCTCCATGGCCTGTCCTGCCTTTCTGGATTTTACACTTTTTTCAGATGGCCCTTTTGACCGGGGGGAAGTGAGACTTCATTGTAGTGCAGATTTCCTTTGCAAGCTTGCTTGGTTGGCCAAAAAGGGCGTATGCGTTTTTTCCTGAATATATTCAGGAAAAAACGCATACGCCCTTTTTGGCCAAGTGCATCATTGTGGACGTTCTGCCTCTTTTCCTATGCTTTCAATGCAATTCCAGTCTACCTCCTGAAATCGGTTTCCTGCAATTCTGCCCCGCTTTCAAGTCCTCTTGGCAGCCTTACTTCAGTCTATTTTTGGACGATAGCTGTCATTTATAACTCTGCAGGTTTGTGAATTACAGTGCCCCTGCGCTCCTTTCTTCAACTCGGTTTCTTTTGAGCTGGCCGCAACACCGCAGGATGACTTCAGGCCCTAATCTGGTTCCAGTACGGCACGCTGAGCCTTTGGTTATTTCCTCTTCCTGTTGGGAAATGAGAGTTAAATTTGCCCGTCCAGACACCTCCAGCTAGCCTCTCATTGGTTCTCGCTATTCCTGTTCATCTTCCGCAGAAATTGCAAACTGGGCCAAACAGGAGGTTAAAGGCGCTGACTCTCCAAGTGGGGAGAGTGTTAGTAAAGCGTCTGGAATGTTGCACCCGAGTACCAGGGGAGGAAAACTGAGACATATTTGAACACGTCTCCCGTTCACATGGTTGATCATACTTGGGTTCCACATGCATGTTTTAGCTGAACGAAGAATACCTTAAACCTGGAGAGTTGAGACCCGTGAAATGGGTACCATGCAATATGACTTCAAAGGGTCTTCATTTGCTCACCGAACCTCTCCAATCCTATCACTGCTGCGTTTATGCCCCTGTACACATGCTTGATTCTCTTTCGGAGACATAGCAATCCATAGGTTTTAAGATACTTACTAGTCAGGTACATTCTTAGGCGTTTAATATGCGGTGTTGAGTCCATTTCGTTGAGCAAGGAGTAGCTCTTGTCTATTCCATATTTGGCTTAAGGAACTTTATCTGTGCTCATTTCAATCTCTGGTTTTATGCAGCACCCCACCTCACCTTTACCCTTAAGCAAGAATAAGTTGGTTTTCTAAATTTGAGACCCTGTTCTGTTCTGTAATTCAGTTCCTGTGTAGCCAAGTTTACATTCCGTGTATTACTGATATCTTATGATGTTTCTTTTTCTGTGTGACTTATTTCAGTTAGAATCATCATACCTGAATCCACTCATTGTGCTGCTAAGGGCCTGATGACACAGATTTCATTGCTGAGTGATATTGCTTTGTAAGTAAATACCACAACTTCTTTATCCATTTTTCACTTTCTGCGATGTTGAACTTGTACTGTAAACGAGGTTCTTGTAAACAGAGCCGTTCCAAACTTTGGGGTGGCTGTGTCTTTTTGATTTTAATTTCCCTAAGCTATAGGACCATAAGTGGAAGTGCCCTAGGTTCTGTTGCTTTGTTTTTTAGATGTTTCAGGAAACACCATACACTTCTCCCGAGTGGTTGTTGGCAATTTACATCCCGCCCATCAGCATAACAAGGCTCCCAGTTCTCCATGGCCTGTCCTGCCTTTCTGGATTTTACACTTTTTTCAGATGGCCCTTTTGACCGGGGGGAAGTGAGACTTCATTGTAGTGCAGATTTCCTTTGCAAGCTTGCTTGGTTGGCCAAAAAGGGCGTATGCGTTTTTTCCTGAATATATTCAGGAAAAAACGCATACGCCCTTTTTGGCCAAGTGCATCATTGTGTACGTTCTGCCTCTTTTCCTATGCTTTCAATGCAATTCCAGTCTACCTCCTGAAATCGGTTTCCTGCAATTCTGCCCCGCTTTCAAGTCCTCTTGGCAGCCTTACTTCAGTCTATTTTTGGACGATAGCTGTCATTTATAACTCTGCAGGTTTGTGAATTACAGTGCCCCTGAGCTCCTTTCTTCAACTCGCTTTCTTGTGAGCTGGCCGCAACACCGCAGGATGGCTTCAGGCCCTAATCTGGTTCCGGCACGGCACACTGAGCCTTTGGTTATTTCCTCTTCCTGGTGGGAAATGAGAGTTAAATTTGCCCGTCCAGACACCTCCAGCTAGCCTCTCATTGGTTCTCGCTATTCCTGTTCATCTTCCGCAGAAATTGCAAACTGGGCCAAACAGGAGGTTAAAGGGACTGACTCTCCAAGTGGGGAGAGTGTTAGTAAAGCGTCTGGAATGTTGCACCCGAGTATCAGGGGAGGAAAACTGAGACATATTTGAACACGTCTCCCGTTCACGTGGTTGATCATACTTGGGTTCCATATGCATGTTTTAGCTGAAGGAAGAATACCTAAAACCTGGGTAGTTGAAACCCGTGGAATGGGTACCATGCAATATGACTTCAAAGGGTCTTCATTTGCTCACCGAACCTCTCCAATCCTATCACTGCTGCGTTTATGCCCCTGTACACATGCTTGATTCTCTTTCGGAGACATAGCAATCCATAGGTTTTAAGATACTTACTAGTCAGGTACATTCTTAGGCGTTTAATATGCGGTGTTGAGTCCATTTCGTTGAGCAAGGAGTAGCTCTTGTCTATTCCATATTTGGCTTAAGGAACTTTATCTGTGCTCATTTCAATCTCTGGTTTTATGCAGCACCCCAACTCACCTTTCCCCTTAAGCAAGCATAAGTTGGTTTTCTAAATTTGAGACCCTGTTCTGTTCTGTAATTCAGTTCCTGTGTAGCCAAGTTTACATTCCGTGTATTACTGATATCTTATGATGTTTCTTTTTCTGTGTGACTTATTTCAGTTAGAATCATCATACCTGAATCCACTCATTGTGCTGCTAAGGGCCTGATGACACAGATTTCATTGCTGAGTGATATTGCTTTGTAAGTAAATACCACAACTTCTTTATCCATTTTTCACTTTCTGCGATGTTGAACTTGTACTGTAAACGAGGTTCTTGTAAAGAGAGGCGTCCCAAACTTTGGGGTGGCTGTGTCTTTTTGATTTTGAATTCCCTAAGCTATAGGACCATAAGTGGCAGTGCCCTAGGCTCTGTTGCTTTGTTTTTTAGATGTTTCAGGAAACACCATACACTTCTACCAAGTGTCTGTTGGCAATTTACATCCCGCCCATCAGCATAACAAGGCTCCCAGTTCTCCATGGCCTGTCCTGCCTTTCTGGATTTTACACTTTTTTCAGATGGCCCTTTTGACCGGGGGGAAGTGAGACTTCATTGTAGTGCAGATTTCCTTTGCAAGCTTGCTTGGTTGGCCAAAAAGGGCGTATGCGTTTTTTCCTGAATATATTCAGGAAAAAACGCATACGCCCTTTTTGGCCAAGTGCATCATTGTGGACGTTCTGCCTCTTTTCCTATGCTTTCAATGCAATTCCAGTCTACCTCCTGAAATCGGTTTCCTGCAATTCTGCCCCGCTTTCAAGTCCTCTTGGCAGCCTTACTTCAGTCTATTTTTGGACGATAGCTGTCATTTATAACTCTGCAGGTTTGTGAATTACAGTGCCCCTGAGCTCCTTTCTTCAACTCGCTTTCTTGTGACCTGGCCGCAACACCGCAGGATGGCTTCAGGCCCTAATCTGGTTCCGGCACGGCACGCTGAGCCTTTGGTTATTTCCTCTTCCTGGTGGGAAATGAGAGTTAAATTTGCCCGTCCAGACACCTCCAGCTAGCCTCTCATTGGTTCTCGCTATTCCTGTTCATCTTCCGCAGAAATTGCAAACTGGGCCAAACAGGAGGTTAAAGGGACTGACTCTCCAAGTGGGGAGAGTGTTAGTAAAGCGTCTGGAATGTTGCACCCGAGTACCAGGGGAGGAAAACTGAGACATATTTGAACACGTCTCCCGTTCACATGGTTGATCATACTCTGGGTTCCACATGCATGTTTTAGCTGAAGGAAGAATACCTAAAACCTGGGTAGTTGAAACCCGTGGAATGGGTACCATGCAATATGACTTCAAAGGGTCTTCATTTGCTCACCGAACCTCTCCAATCCTATCACTGCTGCGTTTATGCCCCTGTACACATGCTTGATTCTCTTTCGGAGACATAGCAGTCCATAGGTTTTAAGATACTTACTAGTCAGGTACATTCTTAGGCGTTTAATATGCGGTGTTGAGTCCATTTCGTTGAGCAAGGAGTAGCTCTTGTCTATTCCATATTTGGCTTAAGGAACTTTATCTGTGCTCATTTCAATCTCTGGTTTTATGCAGCACCCCAACTCACCTTTCCCCTTAAACAAGCATAAGTTGGTTTTCTAAATTTGAGACCCTGTTCTGTTCTGTAATTCAGTTCCTGTGTAGCCAAGTTTACATTCCGTGTATTACTGATATCTTATGATGTTTCTATTTCTGTGTGACTTATTTCAGTTAGAATCATCATACCTGAATCCACTCATTGTGCTGCTAAGGGCCTGATGACACAGATTTCATTGCTGAGTGATATTGCTTTGTAAGTAAATACCAGAACTTCTTTATCCATTTTTCACTTTCTGTGATGTTGAACTTGTACTGTAAACGAGGTTCCTGTAAACAGAGGCGTCCCAAACTTTGGGGTGGCTGTGTCTTTTTGATTTTAATTTCCCTAAGCTATAGGACCATAAGTGGAAGTGCCCTAGGCTCTGTTGCTTTGTTTTTTAGATGTTTCAGGAAACACCATACACTTCTCCCGAGTGTCTGTTGGCAATTTACATCCCACCCATCACCATAACAAGGCTCCCAGTTCTCCATGGCCTGTCCTGCCTTTCTGGATTTTACACTTTTTTCAGATGGCCCTTTTGACCGGGGGGGGGGGGGGAAGTGAAACTTCATTGTAGTGCAGATTTCCTTTGCAAGCTTGCTTGGTTGGCCAAAAAGGGCGTATGCGTTTTTTCCTGAATATATTCAGGAAAAAACGCATACGCCCTTTTTGGCCAAGTGCATCATTGTGGACGTTCTGCCTCTTTTCCTATGCTTTCAATGCAATTCCAGTCTACCTCCTGAAATCGGTTTCCTGCAATTCTGCCCCGCTTTCAAGTCCTCTTGGCAGCCTTACTTCAGTCTATTTTTGGACGATAGCTGTCATTTATAACTCTGCAGGTTTGTGAATTACAGTGCCCCTGAGCTCCTTTCTTCAACTCGCTTTCTTGTGACCTGGCCGCAACACCGCAGGATGGCTTCAGGCCCTAATCTGGTTCTGGCACGGCACGCTGAGCCTTTGGTTATTTCCTCCTCCTGGTGGGAAATGAGAGTTAAATTTGCCCGTCCAGACACCTCCAGCTAGCCTCTCATTGGTTCTCGCTATTCCTGTTCATCTTCCGCAGAAATTGCAAACTGGGCCAAACAGGAGGTTAAAGGCGCTGACTCTCCAACTGGGGAGAGTGTTAGTAAAGCGTCTGGAATGTTGCACCCGAGTACCAGGGGAGGAAAACTGAGACATATTTGAACACGTCTCCCGATCACATGGTTGATCATACTCTGGGTTCCACATGCATGTTTTAGCTGAAGGAAGAATACCTAAAACCTGGGTAGTTGAAACCCGTGGAATGGGTACCATGCAATATGACTTCAAAGGGTCTTCATTTGCTCACCGAACCTCTCCAATCCTATCACTGCTGCGTTTATGCCCCTGTACTCATGCTTGATTCTCTTTCGGAGACATAGCAATCTATAGGTTTTAAGATACTTACTAGTCAGGTACATTCTTAGGCATTTAATATGCAGTGTTGAGTCCATTTCGTTGAGCAAGGAGTAGCTCTTGTCTATTCCATATTTGGCTTAAGGAACTTTATCTGTGCTCATTTCAATCTCTGGTTTTATGCAGCACCCCAACTCACCTTTCCCCTTAAGCAAGCATTAGTTGGTTTTCTAAATTTGAGACCCTGTTCTGTTCTGTAATTCAGTTCCTGTGTAGCCAAGTTTACATTCCGTGTATTACTGATATCTTATGATGTTTCTATTTCTGTGTGACTTATTTCAGTTAGAATCATCATACCTGAATCCACTCATTGTGCTGCTAAGGGCCTGATGACACAGATTTCATTGCTGAGTGATATTGCTTTGTAAGTAAATACCAGAACTTCTTTATCCACTTTTCACTTTCTGTGATGTTGAACTTGTACTGTAAACGAGGTTCCTGTAAACAGAGGCGTCCCAAACTTTGGGGTGGCTGTGTCTTTTTGATTTTAATTTCCCTAAGCTATAGGACCATAAGTGGAAGTGCCCTAGGCTCTGTTGCTTTGTTTTTTAGATGTTTCAGGAAACACCATACACTTCTCCCGAGTGTCTGTTGGCAATTTACATCCCACCCATCACCATAACAAGGCTCCCAGTTCTCCATGGCCTGTCCTGCCTTTCTGGATTTTACACTTTTTTCAGATGGCCCTTTTGACCGGGGGGGGGGGGAAGTGAAACTTCATTGTAGTGCAGATTTCCTTTGCAAGCTTGCTTGGTTGGCCAAAAAGGGCGTATGCGTTTTTTCCTGAATATATTCAGGAAAAAACGCATCCGCCCTTTTTGGCCAAGTGCATCATTGTGGACGTTCTGCCTCTTTTCCTATGCTTTCAATGCAATTCCAGTCTACCTCCTGAAATCGGTTTCCTGCAATTCTGCCCCGCTTTCAAGTCCTCTTGGCAGCCTTACTTCAGTCTATTTTTGGACGATAGCTGTCATTTATAACTCTGCAGGTTTGTGAATTACAGTGCCCCTGAGCTCCTTTCTTCAACTCGCTTTCTTGTGACCTGGCCGCAACACCGCAGGATGGCTTCAGGCCCTAATCTCGTTCCGGCACGGCACGCTGAGCCTTTGGTTAATTCCTCTTCCTGGTGGGAAATGAGAGTTAAATTTGCCCGTCCAGACACCTCCAGCTAGTCTCTCATTGGTTCTCGCTATTCCTGTTCATCTTCCGCAGAAATTGCAAACTGGGCCAAACAGGAGGTTAAAGACACTGACTCTCCAAGTGGGGAGAGTGTTAGTAAAGCGTCTGGAATGTTGCACCCGAGTACCAGGGTACGAAAACTGAGACATATATGAACACGACTCCCGATCACATGGTTGATCATACTCTGGGTTCCACATGCATGTTTTAGCTGAAGGAAGAATACCTAAAACCTGGGTAGTTGAAACCCGTGGAATGGATACGATGCAATATGACTTCAAAGGGTCTTCATTTGCTCACCGAACCTCTCCAATCCTATCACTGCTGCGTTTATGCCCCTGTACACATGCTTGATTCTCTTTCGGAGACATAGCAATCCATAGGTTTTAAGATACTTACTAGTCAGGTACATTCTTAGGCGTTTAATATGCGGTGTTGAGTCCATTTCGTTGAGCAAGGAGTAGCTCTTGTCTATTCCATATTTGACTTAAGGAACTTTATCTGTGCTCATTTCAATCTCTGGTTTTATGCAGCACCCCAACTCACCTTTCCCCTTAAGCAAGCATAAGTTGGTTTTCTAAATTTGAGACCCTGTTCTGTTCTGTAATTCAGTTCCTGTGTAGCCAAGTTTACATTCCGTGTATTACTGATATCTTATGATGTTTCTTTTTCTGTGTGACTTATTTCAGTTAGAATCATCATACCTGAATCCACTCATTGTGCTGCTAAGGGCCTGATGACACAGATTTCATTGCTGAGTGATATTGCTTTGTAAGTAAATACCACAACTTCTTTATCCATTTTTCACTTTCTGCGATGTTGAACTTGTACTGTAAACGAGGTTCTTGTAAACAGAGCCGTTCCAAACTTTGGGGTGGCTGTGTCTTTTTGATTTTAATTTCCCTAAGCTATAGGACCATAAGTGGAAGTGCCCTAGGTTCTGTTGCTTTGTTTTTTAGATGTTTCAGGAAACACCATACACTTCTCCTGAGTGGTTGTTGGCAATTTACATCCCGCCCATCAGCATAACAAGGCTCCCAGTTCTCCATGGCCTGTCCTGCCTTTCTGGATTTTACACTTTTTTCAGATGGCCCTTTTGACCGGGGCGGGGGAAGTGAGACTTCATTGTAGTGCAGATTTCCTTTGCAAGCTTGCTTGGTTGGCCAAAAAGGGCGTATGCGTTTTTTCCTGAATATATTCAGGAAAAAACGCATACGCCCTTTTTGGCCAAGTGCATCATTGTGGACGTTCTGCCTCTTTTACTATGCTTTCAATGCAATTCCAGTCTACCTCCTGAAATCGGTTTCCTGCAATGCTGCCCCGCTTTCAAGTCCTCTTGGCAGCCTTACTTCAGTCTATTTTTGGACGATAGCTGTCATTTATAACTCTGCAGGTTTGTGAATTACAGTGCCCCTGAGCTCCTTTCTTCAACTCGGTTTCTTTTGAGCTGGCCGCAACACCGCAGGATGGCTTCAGGCCCTAATCTGGTTCCGGTACGGCACGCTGAGCCTTTGGTTATTTCCTCTTCCTGGTGGGAAATGAGAGTTAAATTTGCCCGTCCAGACACCTCCAGCTAGCCTCTCATTGGTTCTCGCTATTCCTGTTCATCTTCCGCAGAAATTGCAAAGTGGGACAAACAGGAGGTTAAAGGCGCTGACTCTCCAAATGGGGAGAGTGTTAGTAAAGCGTCTGGAATGTTGCAACCGAGTACCAGGGGAGGAAAACTGAGACATATTTGAACATGTCTCCCATTCACATGGTTGATCATACTTGGGTTCCACATGCATGTTTTAGCTGAAGGAAGAATACCTTAAACCTGGAGAGTTGAGACCCGTGTAATGGGTACCATGCAATATGACTTCAAAGGGTCTTCATTTGCTCACCGAACCTCTCCAATCCTATCACTGCTGCGTTTATGCCCCTGTACACATGCTTGATTCTCTTTCGGAGACATAGCAATCAAGAGGTTTTAAGATACTTACTAGTCAGGTACATTCTTAGGCGTTTAATATGCGGTGTTGAGTCCATTTCGTTGAGCAAGGAGTAGCTCTTGTCTATTCCATATTTGGCTTAAGGAACTTTATCTGTGCTCATTTCAATCTCTGGTTTTATGCAGCAACCCAACTCACCTTTCCCCTTAAGCAAGCATAAGTTGGTTTTCTAAATTTGAGAACATGTTCTGTTTTGGAATTCAGTTCCTGTGTAGCCAAGTTTACATTCCATGTATTAGTGATATCTTATGATGTTTCTTTTTCTGTGTGACTTATTTCAGTTAGAATCATCGTACCTGAATCTACTCATTATGCTGCTAGGGGCCTGATGACATAGATTTCATTGCTGAGTGATACTGCATTGTACGTAAGTACCACAAGTTCTTTATTCATTTTTCAATTTCTGCGATGTTGAACTTGTACTGTAAACGAGGTTCTTGTAAACAGAGCCGTTCCAAACTTTGGGGTGGCTGTGTCTTTTTGATTTTAATTTCCCTAAGCTATAGGACCATAAGTGGAAGTGCCCTAGGCTCTGTTGCTTTGTTTTTTAGATGTTTCAGGAAACACCATACACTTCTCCCGAGTGTCTGTTGGCAATTTACATCCCGCCCATCAGCATAACAAGGCTCCCAGTTCTCCATGGCCTGTCCTGCCTTTCTGGATTTTACACTTTTTTCAGATGGCCCTTTTGACCGGGGGGAAGTGAGACTTCATTGTAGTGCAGATTTCCTTTGCAAGCTTGCTTGGTTGGCCAAAAAGTGCGTATGCGGTTTTTCCTGAATATATTGAGGAAAAAACGCATACGCCCTTTTTGGCCAAGTGCATCATTGTGGACGTTCTGCCTCTTTTCCTATGCTTTCCATGCAATTCCACTCTACCTCCTGCAATCGGTTTCCTGCAATTCTGCCCCGCTTTCAAGTCCTCTTGGCAGCCTTACTTCAGTCTATTTTTGGACGATAGCTGTCATTTATAACTCTGCAGGTTTGTGAATTACAGCGCCCCTGAGCTCCTTTCTTCAACTCGCTTTCTTTTGAGCTGGCCGCAACACCACAGGATGGCTTCAGGCCCTAATCTGGTTCCGGTACGGCACGCTGAGCCTTTGGTTATTTCCTCTTCCTGGTGGGAAATGAGAGTTAAATTTGCCCTTCCAGACACCTCCTGCTAGCCTCTCATTGGTTCTCGCTATTCCTGTTCATCTTCCGCAGAAATTGCAAACTGGGCCAAACAGGAGGTTAAAGGCGCTGACTCTCCAAGTGGGGAGAGTGTGAGTAAAGCGTCTGGAATGTTGCACCCGAGTACCAGGGGAGGAAAACTGAGACATATTTGAACACGTCTCCCATTCACATGGTTGATCATACTTGGGTTCCACATGCATGTTTTAGCTGAAGGAAGAATACCTTAAACCTGGAGAGTTGAGACCCGTGGAATGGGTACCATGCAATATGACTTCAAAGGGTCTTCATTTGCTCACCGAACCTCTCCAATCCTATCACTGCTGCGTTTATGACCCTGTACACATGCTTGATTCTCTTTTGGAGACATAGCAATCCATAGGTTTTACGATACTTACTAGTCAGGTACATTCTTAGGCATTTAATATGCGGTGTTGAGTCCATTTCGTTGAGCAAGGAGTAGCTCTTGTCTATTCCATATTTGACTTAAGGAACTTTATCTGTGCTCATTTCAATCTCTGGTTTTATGCAGCACCCCACCTCACCTTTACCCTTAAGCAAGCATAAGTTGGTTTTCTAAATTTGAGACCCTGTTCTGTTCTGTAATTCAGTTCCTGTGTAGCCAAGTTTACATTCCGTGTATTACTGATATCTTATGATGTTTCTTTTTCTGTGTGACTTATTTCAGTTAGAATCATCATACCTGAATCCACTCATTGTTCTGCTAAGGGCCTGATGACATAGATTTCATTGCTGAGTGATATTGCTTTGTAAGTAAATACCACAACTTCTTTATCCATTTTTCACTTTCTGCGATGTTGAACTTGTACTGTAAACGAGTTTCTTGTGAACAGAGCCGTTCCAAACTTTGGGGTGGCTGTGTCTTTTTGATTTTAATTTCCCTAAGCTATAGGACCATAAGTGGAAGTGCCCTAGGTTCTGTTGCTTTGTTTTTTAGATGTTTCAGGAAACACCATACACTTCTCCCGAGTGGTTGTTGGCAATTTACATCCCGCCCATCAGCATAACAAGGCTCCCAGTTCTCCATGGCCTGTCCTGCCTTTCTGGATTTTACACTTTTTTCAGATGGCCCTTTTGACCGGGGGGAAGTGAGACTTCATTGTAGTGCAGATTTCCTTTGCAAGCTTGCTTGGTTGGCCAAAAAGGGCGTATGCGTTTTTTCCTGAATATATTCAGGAAAAAACGCATACGCCCTTTTTGGCCAAGTGCATCATTGTGGACGTTCTGCCTCTTTTACTATGCTTTCAATGCAATTCCAGTCTACCTCCTGAAATCGGTTTCCTGCAATTCTGCCCCGCTTTCAAGTCCTCTTGGCAGCCTTACTTCAGTCTATTTTTGGACGATAGCTGTCATTTATAACTCTGCAGGTTTGTGAATTACAGTGCCCCTGAGCTCCTTTCTTCAACTCGCTTTCTTTTGAGCTGGCCGCAACACCGCAGGATGGCTTCAGGCCCTAATCTGGCTCCGGTACGGCACGTTGAGCCTTTGGTTATTTCCTCTTCCTGGTGGGAAATGAGAGTTAAATTTGCCCGTCCAGACACCTCCAGCTAGCCTCTCATTGGTTCTCGCTATTCCTGTTCATCTTCCGCAGAAATTGCAAACTGGGCCAAACAGGAGGTTAAAGGCGCTGACTCTCCAAGTGGGGAGAGTGTTAGTAAAGCGTCTGGAATGTTGCACCCGAGTACCAGGGGAGGAAAACTGAGACATATTTGAACACGTCTCCCGATCACATGGTTGATCATACTCTGGGTTCCACATGCATGTTTTAGCTGAAGGAAGAATACCTAAAACCTGGGTAGTTGAAACCCGTGGAATGGGTACCATGCAATATGACTTCAAAGGGTCTTCATTTGCTCACCGAACCTCTCCAATCCTATCACTGCTGCGTTTATGCCCCTGTACACATGCTTGATTCTCTTTCAGAGACATAGCAATCCATAGGTTTTAAGATACTTACTAGTCAGGTACATTCTTAGGCGTTTAATATGCGGTGTTGAGGCCATTTCGTTGAGCAAGGAGTAGCTCTTGTCTATTCCATATTTGGCTTAAGGAACTTTATCTGTGCTCATTTCAATCTCTGGTTTTATGCAGCAACCCAACTCACCTTTCCCCTTAAGCAAGCATAAGTTGGTTTTCTAAATTTGAGAAACTGTTCTGTTTTGGAATTCAGTTCCTGTGTAGCCAAGTTTACATTCCGTGTATTAGTGATATCTTATGATGTTTCTTTTTCTGTGTGACTTATTTCAGTTAGAATCATCGTACCTGAATATACTCATTATGCTGCTACGGGCCTGATGACATCGATTTCATTGCTGAGTGATACTGCATTGTACGTAAGTACCACAAGTTCTTTATCCATTTTTCACTTTCTGCGATGTTGAACTTGTACTGTAAACGAGGTTCTTGTCAACAGAGCCGTTCCAAACTTTGGGGTGGCTGTGTCTTTTTGATTTTAATTTCCCTAAGCTATAGCACCATAAGTGGCAGTGCCCTAGGCTCTGTTGCTTTGTTTTTTAGATGTTTCAGGAAACACCATACACTTCTCCCAAGTGTCTGTTGGCAATTTACATCCCGCCCATCAGCATAACAAGGCTCCCAGTTCTCCATAGCCTGTCCTGCCTTTCTGGATTTTACACTTTTTTCAGATGGCCCTTTTGACCGGGGGCAAGTGAGACTTCATTGTAGTGCAGATTTCCTTTGCAAGCTTGCTTGGTTGGCCAAAAAGGTGCATGCGTTTTTTCCTGAATATATTCAGGAAAAAACGTATATGCCCTTTTTGGCCAAGTGCATCATTGTGGACGTTCTGCCTCTTTTCCTATGCTTTCAATGCAATTCCAGTCTACCTCCTGAAATCGGTTTCCTGCAATTCTGCCCCGCTTTCAAGTCCTCTTGGCAGCCTTACTTCAGTCTATTTTTGGACGATAGCTGTCATTTATAACTCTGCAGGTTTGTGAATTACAGTGCCCATGAGCTCCTTTCTTCAACTCGCTTTCTTGTGACCTGCCCGCAACACCGCAGGATGGCTTTAGGTCCTAATCTGGTTCCGGCCCGGCATGCTGAGCCTTTGGTTAATTCCTCTTCCTGGTGGGAAATGAGAGTTAAATTTGCCCGTCCAGACACCTCCAGCTAGCCTCTCATTGGTTCTCGCTATTCCTGTTCATCTTCCGCAGAAATTGCAAACTGGGCCAAACAGGAGGTTAAAGGCGCTGACTCTCCAAGTGGGGAGAGTGTTAGTAAAGCGTCTGGAATGTTGCACCCGAGTACCAGGGGAGGAAAACTGAGACATATTTGAACACGTCTCCCGTTCACATGGTTGATCATACTTGGGTTCCACATGCATGTTTTAGCTGAAGGAAGAATACCTTAAACCTGGAGAGTTGAGACCCGTGTAATGGGTACCATGCAATATGACTTCAAAGGGTCTTCATTTGCTCACCGAACCTCTCCAATCCTATCACTGCTGCGTTTATGCCCCTGTACACATGCTTGATTCTCTTTCGGAGACATAGCAATCCATAGGTTTTAAGATACTTACTAGTCAGGTACATTCTTAGGCGTTTAATATGGGGTGTTGAGTCCATTTCTTTGAGCAAGGAGTAGCTCTTGTCTATTCCATATTTGGCTTAAGGAACTTTATCTGTGCTCATTTCAATCTCTGGTTTTATGCAGCACCCCAACACACCTTTACCCTTAAGCAAGAATAAGTTGGTTTTCTAAATTTGAGACCCTGTTCTGTTCTGTAATTCAGTTCCTGTGTAGCCAAGTTTACATTCCGTGTATTACTGATATCTTATGATGTTTCTTTTTCTGTGTGACTTATTTCAGTTAGAATCATCATACCTGAATCCACTCATTGTGCTGCTAAGGGCCTGATGACACAGATTTCATTGCTGAGTGATATTGCTTTGTAAGTAAATACCACAACTTCTTTATCCATTTTTCACTTTCTGCGATGTTGAACTTGTACTGTAAACGAGGTTGTTGTAAACAGAGCCGTTCCAAACTTTGGGGTGGCTGTGTCTTTTTGATTTTAATTTCCCTAAGCTATAGGACCATAAGTGGAAGTGCCCTAGGTTCTGTTGCTTTGTTTTTTAGATGTTTCAGGAAACACCATACACTTCTCCCGAGTGGTTGTTGGCAATTTACATCCCGCCCATCAGCATAACAAGGCTCCCAGTTCTCCATGGCCTGTCCTGCCTTTCTGGATTTTACACTTTTTTCAGATGGCCCTTTTGACCGGGGGGAAGTGAGACTTCATTGTAGTGCAGATTTCCTTTGCAAGCTTGCTTGGTTGGCCAAAAAGGGCGTATGCGTTTTTTCCTGAATATATTCAGGAAAAAACGCATACGCCCTTTTTGGCCAAGTGCATCATTGTGGACGTTCTGCCTCTTTTCCTATGCTTTCAATGCAATTCCAGTCTACCTCCTGAAATCGGTTTCCTGCAATTCTGCCCCGCTTTCAAGTCCTCTTGGCAGCCTTACTTCAGTCTATTTTTGGACGATAGCTGTCATTTATAACTCTGCAGGTTTGTGAATTACAGTGCCCCTGCGCTCCTTTCTTCAACTCGGTTTCTTTTGAGCTGGCCGCAACACCGCAGGATGACTTCAGGCCCTAATCTGGTTCCAGTACGGCACGCTGAGCCTTTGGTTATTTCCTCTTCCTGTTGGGAAATGAGAGTTAAATTTGCCCGTCCAGACACCTCCAGCTAGCCTCTCATTGGTTCTCGCTATTCCTGTTCATCTTCCGCAGAAATTGCAAACTGGGCCAAACAGGAGGTTAAAGGCGCTGACTCTCCAAGTGGGGAGAGTGTTAGTAAAGCGTCTGGAATGTTGCACCCGAGTACCAGGGGAGGAAAACTGAGACATATTTGAACACGTCTCCCATTCACATGGTTGATCATACTTGGGTTCCACATGCATGTTTTAGCTGAACGAAGAATACCTTAAACCTGGAGAGTTGAGACCCGTGAAATGGGTACCATGCAATATGACTTCAAAGGGTCTTCATTTGCTCACCGAACCTCTCCAATCCTATCACTGCTGCGTTTATGCCCCTGTACACATGCTTGATTCTCTTTCGGAGACATAGCAATCCATAGGTTTTACGATACTTACTAGTCAGGTACATTCTTAGGCGTTTAATATGCGGTGTTGAGTCCATTTCGTTGAGCAAGGAGTAGCTCTTGTGTATTCCATATTTGACTTAAGGAACTTTATCTGTGCTCATTTCAATCTCTGGTTTTATGCAGCACCCCAACTCACCTTTACCCTTAAGCAAGCATAAGTTGGTTTTCTAAATTTGAGACCCTGTTCTGTTCTGTAATTCAGTTCCTGTGTAGCCAAGTTTACATTCCGTGTATTACTGATATCTTATGATGTTTCTTTTTCTGTGTGACTTATTTCAGTTAGAATCATCATACCTGAATCCACTCATTGTGATGCTAAGGGCCTGATGACATAGAATTCATTGCTGAGTGATATTGCTTTGTAAGTAAATACCACAACTTCTTTATCCATTTTTCACTTTCTGCGATGTTGAACTTGTACTGTAAACGAGGTTGTTGTAAACAGAGCCGTTCCAAACTTTGGGGTGGCTGTGTCTTTTTGATTTTAATTTCCCTAAGCTATAGGACCATAAGTGGCAGTGCGCTAGGCTCTGTTGCTTTGTGTTTTAGATGTTTCAGGAAACACCATACACTTCTCCCGAGTGGTTGTTGGCAATTTACATCCCGCCCATCAGCATAACAAGGCTCCCAGTTCTCCATGGCCTGTCCTGCCTTTCTGGATTTTACACTTTTTTCAGATGACCCTTTTGACCGGGGGAAAGTGAGACTTCATTGTAGTGCAGATTTCCTTTGCAAGCTTGCTTGGTTGGCCAAAAAGGGCGTATGCGTTTTTTCCTGAATATATTCAGGAAAAAACGCATACGCCCTTTTTGGCCAAGTGCATCATTGTGGACGTTCTGCCTCTTTTCCTATGCTTTCAATGCAATTCCAGTCTACCTCCTGAAATCGGTTTCCTGCAATTCTGCCCCGCTTTCAAGTCCTCTTGGCAGCCTTACTTCAGTCTATTTTTGGACGATAGCTGTCATTTATAACTCTGCAGGTTTGTGAATTACAGTGCCCCTGAGCTCCTTTCTTCAACTCGCTTTCTTGTGAGCTGGCCGCAACACCGCAGGATGGCTTCAGGCCCTAATCTGGTTCCGGCACGGCACACTGAGCCTTTGGTTATTTCCTCTTCCTGGTGGGAAATGAGAGTTAAATTTGCCCGTCCAGACACCTCCAGCTAGCCTCTCATTGGTTCTCGCTATTCCTGTTCATCTTCCGTAGAAATTGCAAACTGGGCCATACAGGAGGTTAAAGGCGCTGACTCTCCAAGTGGGGAGAGTGTTAGTAAAGCGTCTGGAATGTTGCACCCGAGTACCAGGGGAGGAAAACTGAGACATATTTGAACACGTCTCCCGATCACATGGTTGATCATACTTGGGTTCCACATGCATGTTTTAGCTGAAGGAAGAATACCTAAAACCTGGGTAGTTGAAACCTGTGGAATGGGTACCATGCAATATGACTTCAAAGGGTCTTCATTTGCTCACCGAACCTCTCCAATCCTATCACTGCTGCGTTTATGCCCCTGTACACACGCTTGATTCTCTTTCAGAGACATAGCAATCCCTAGGTTTTAAGATACTTACTAGTCAGGTACATTCTTAGGCGTTTAATATGCGGTGTTGAGTCCATTTCGTTGAGCAAGGAGTAGCTCTTGTCTATTCCATATTTGGCTTAAGGAACTTTATCTGTGCTCATTTCAATCTCTGGTTTTATGCAGCACCCCAACTCACCTTTCCCCTTAAGCAAGCATAAGTTGGTTTTCTAAATTTGAGACCCTGTTCTGTTCTGTAATTCAGTTCCTGTGTAGCCAAGTTTACATTCCGTGTATTACTGATATCTTATGATGTTTCTTTTTCTGTGTGACTTATTTCAGTTAGAATCATCATACCTGAATCCACTCATTGTGCTGCTAAGGGCCTGATGACACAGATTTCATTGCTGAGTGATATTGCTTTGTAAGTAAATACCACAACTTCTTTATCCATTTTTCACTTTCTGCGATGTTGAACTTGTACTGTAAACGAGGTTCTTGTAAACAGAGCCGTTCCAAACTTTGGGGTGGCTGTGTCTTTTTGATTTTAATTTCCCTAAGCTATAGGACCATAAGTGGAAGTGCCGTAGGTTCTGTTGCTTTGTTTTATAGATGTTTCAGGAAACACCATACACTTCTCCCGAGTGGTTGTTGGCAATTTACATCCCGCCCATCAGCATAACAAGGCTCCCAGTTCTCCATGGCCTGTCCTGCCTTTCTGGATTTTACACTTTTTTCAGATGGCCCTTTTGACCGGGGGGAAGTGAGACTTCATTGTAGTGCAGATTTCCTTTGCAAGCTTGCTTGGTTGGCCAAAAAGGGCGTATGCGTTTTTTCCTGAATATATTCAGGAAAAAACGCATACGCCCTTTTTGGCCAAGTGCATCATTGTGGACGTTCTGCCTCTTTTCCTATGCTTTCAATGCAATTCCAGTCTACCTCCTGAAATCGGTTTCCTGCAATTCTGCCCCGCTTTCAAGTCCTCTTGGCAGCCTTACTTCAGTCTATTTTTGGACGATAGCTGTCATTTATAACTCTGCAGGTTTGTGAATTACAGTGCCCCTGAGCTCCTTTCTTCAACTCGCTTTCTTGTGAGCTGGCCGCAACACCGAAGGATGGCTTCAGGCCCTAATCTGGTTCCGGCACGGCACACTGAGCCTTTGGTTATTTCCTCTTCCTGGTGGGAAATGAGAGTTAAATTTGCCCGTCCAGACACCTCCAGCTAGCCTCTCATTGGTTCTCGCTATTCCTGTTCATCTTCCGCAGAAATTGCAAACTGGGCCAAACAGGAGGTTAAAGGGACTGACTCTCCAAGTGGGGAGAGTGTTAGTAAAGCGTCTGGAATGTTGCACCCGAGTATCAGGGGAGGAAAACTGAGACATATTTGAACACGTCTCCCGTTCACGTGGTTGATCATACTTGGGTTCCATATGCATGTTTTAGCTGAAGGAAGAATACCTAAAACCTGGGTAATTGAAACCCGTGGAATGGGTACCATGCAATATGACTTCAAAGGGTCTTCATTTGCTCACCGAACCTCTCCAGTCCTATCACTGCTGCGTTTATGCCCCTGTACACATGCTTGATTCTCTTTCGGAGACATAGCAATCCATAGGTTTTAAGATACTTACTAGTCAGGTACATTCTTAGGCGTTTAATATGCGGTGTTGAGTCCATTTCGTTGAGCAAGGAGTAGCTCTTGTCTATTCCATATTTGGCTTAAGGAACTTTATCTGTGCTCATTTCAATCTCTGGTTTTATGCAGCACCCCAACTCACCTTTCCCCTTAAGCAAGCATAAGTTGGTTTTCTAAATTTGAGACCCTGTTCTGTTCTGTAATTCAGTTCCTGTGTAGCCAAGTTTACATTCCGTGTATTACTGATATCTTATGATGTTTCTTTTTCTGTGTGACTTATTTCAGTTAGAATCATCATACCTGAATCCACTCATTGTGCTGCTAAGGGCCTGATGACACAGATTTCATTGCTGAGTGATATTGCTTTGTAAGTAAATACCACAACTTCTTTATCCATTTTTCACTTTCTGCGATGTTGAACTTGTACTGTAAACGAGGTTCTTGTAAACAGAGGCGTCCCAAACTTTGGGGTGGCTGTGTCTTTTTGATTTTGAATTCCCTAAGCTATAGGACCATAAGTGGCAGTGCCCTAGGCTTGTTGCTTTGTTTTTTAGATGTTTCAGGAAACACCATACACTTCTACCAAGTGTCTGTTGGCAATTTACATCCCGCCCATCAGCATAACAAGGCTCCCAGTTCTCCATGGCCTGTCCTGCCTTTCTGGATTTTACACTTTTTTCAGATGGCCCTTTTGACCGGGGGGAAGTGAGACTTCATTGTAGTGCAGATTTCCTTTGCAAGCTTGCTTGGTTGGCCAAAAAGGGCGTATGCGTTTTTTCCTGAATATATTCAGGAAAAAACGCATACGCCCTTTTTGGCCAAGTGCATCATTGTGGACGTTCTGCCTCTTTTCCTATGCTTTCAATGCAATTCCAGTCTACCTCCTGAAATCGGTTTCCTGCAATTCTGCCCCGCTTTCAAGTCCTCTTGGCAGCCTTACTTCAGTCTATTTTTGGACGATAGCTGTCATTTATAACTCTGCAGGTTTGTGAATTACAGTGCCCCTGAGCTCCTTTCTTCAACTCGCTTTCTTGTGACCTGGCCGCAACACCGCAGGATGGCTTCAGGCCCTAATCTGGTTCCGGCACGGCACGTTGAGCCTTTGGTTATTTCCTCTTCCTGGTGGGAAATGAGAGTTAAATTTGCCCGTCCAGACACCTCCAGCTAGCCTCTCATTGGTTCTCGCTATTCCTGTTCATCTTCCGCAGAAATTGCAAACTGGGCCAAACAGGAGGTTAAAGGGACTGACTCTCCAAGTGGGGAGAGTGTTAGTAAAGCGTCTGGAATGTTGCACCCGAGTACCAGGGGAGGAAAACTGAGACATATTTGAACACGTCTCCCGTTCACATGGTTGATCATACTCTGGGTTCCACATGCATGTTTTAGCTGAAGGAAGAATACCTAAAACCTGGGTAGTTGAAACCCGTGGAATGGGTACCATGCAATATGACTTCAAAGGGTCTTCATTTGCTCACCGAACCTCTCCAATCCTATCACTGCTGCGTTTATGCCCCTGTACACATGCTTGATTCTCTTTCGGAGACATAGCAGTCCATAGGTTTTAAGATACTTACTAGTCAGGTACATTCTTAGGCGTTTAATATGCGGTGTTGAGTCCATTTCGTTGAGCAAGGAGTAGCTCTTGTCTATTCCATATTTGGCTTAAGGAACTTTATCTGTGCTCATTTCAATCTCTGGTTTTATGCAGCACCCCAACTCACCTTTCCCCTTAAACAAGCATAAGTTGGTTTTCTAAATTTGAGACCCTGTTCTGTTCTGTAATTCAGTTCCTGTGTAGCCAAGTTTACATTCCGTGTATTACTGATATCTTATGATGTTTCTATTTCTGTGTGACTTATTTCAGTTAGAATCATCATACCTGAATCCACTCATTGTGCTGCTAAGGGCCTGATGACACAGATTTCATTGCTGAGTGATATTGCTTTGTAAGTAAATACCAGAACTTCTTTATCCATTTTTCACTTTCTGTGATGTTGAACTTGTACTGTAAACGAGGTTCCTGTAAACAGAGGCGTCCCAAACTTTGGGGTGGCTGTGTCTTTTTGATTTTAATTTCCCTAAGCTATAGGACCATAAGTGGAAGTGCCCTAGGCTCTGTTGCTTTGTTTTTTAGATGTTTCAGGAAACACCATACACTTCTCCCGAGTGTCTGTTGGCAATTTACATCCCACCCATCACCATAACAAGGCTCCCAGTTCTCCATGGCCTGTCCTGCCTTTCTGGATTTTACACTTTTTTCAGATGGCCCTTTTGACCGGGGGGGGGGGGAAGTGAGACTTCATTGTAGTGCAGATTTCCTTTGCAAGCTTGCTTGGTTGGCCAAAAAGGGCGTATGCGTTTTTTCCTGAATATATTCAGGAAAAAACGCATACGCCCTTTTTGGCCAAGTGCATCATTGTGGACGTTCTGCCTCTTTTCCTATGCTTTCAATGCAATTCCAGTCTACCTCCTGAAATCGGTTTCCTGCAATTCTGCCCCGCTTTCAAGTCCTCTTGGCAGCCTTACTTCAGTCTATTTTTGGACGATAGCTGTCATTTATAACTCTGCAGGTTTGTGAATTACAGTGCCCCTGAGCTCCTTTCTTCAACTCGCTTTCTTGTGACCTGGCCGCAACACCGCAGGATGGCTTCAGGCCCTAATCTGGTTCTGGCACGGCACGCTGAGCCTTTGGTTATTTCCTCCTCCTGGTGGGAAATGAGAGTTAAATTTGCCCGTCCAGACACCTCCAGCTAGCCTCTCATTGGTTCTCGCTATTCCTGTTCATCTTCCGCAGAAATTGCAAACTGGGCCAAACAGGAGGTTAAAGGCGCTGACTCTCCAACTGGGGAGAGTGTTAGTAAAGCGTCTGGAATGTTGCACCCGAGTACCAGGGGAGGAAAACTGAGACATATTTGAACACGTCTCCCGATCACATGGTTGATCATACTCTGGGTTCCACATGCATGTTTTAGCTGAAGGAAGAATACCTAAAACCTGGGTAGTTGAAACCCGTGGAATGGGTACCATGCAATATGACTTCAAAGGGTCTTCATTTGCTCACCGAACCTCTCCAATCCTATCACTGCTGCGTTTATGCCCCTGTACTCATGCTTGATTCTCTTTCGGAGACATAGCAATCTATAGGTTTTAAGATACTTACTAGTCAGGTACATTCTTAGGCATTTAATATGCAGTGTTGAGTCCATTTCGTTGAGCAAGGAGTAGCTCTTGTCTATTCCATATTTGGCTTAAGGAACTTTATCTGTGCTCATTTCAATCTCTGGTTTTATGCAGCACCCCAACTCACCTTTCCCCTTAAGCAAGCATAAGTTGGTTTTCTAAATTTGAGACCCTGTTCTGTTCTGTAATTCAGTTCCTGTGTAGCCAAGTTTACATTCCGTGTATTACTAATATCTTATGATGTTTCTTTTTCTGTGTGACTTATTTCAGTTAGAATCATCATACCTGAATCCACTCATTGTGCTGCTAAGGGCCTGATGACACAGATTTCATTGCTGAGTGATATTGCTTTGTAAGTAAATACCACAACTTCTTTATCCATTTTTCACTTTCTGCGATGTTGAACTTGTACTGTAAACGAGTTTCTTGTAAACAGAGCCGTTCCAAACTTTGGGGTGGCTGTGTCTTTTTGATTTTAATTTCCCTAAGCTATAGGACCATAAGTGGAAGTGCCCTAGGCTCTGTTGCTTTGTTTTTTAGATGTTTCAGGAAACACCATACACTTCTCCCGAGTGGTTGTTGGCAATTTACATCCCGCCCATCAGCATAACAAGGCTCCCAGTTCTCAATGGCCTGTTGCCTTTCTGGATTTTACACTTTTTTCAGATGGCCCTTTTGACCGGGGGGAAGTGAGACTTCATTGTAGTGCAGATTTCCTTTGCAAGCTTGCTTGGTTGGCCAAAAAGGGCGTATGCGTTTTTTCCTGAATATATTCAGGAAAAAACGCATCCGCCCTTTTTGGCAAAGTGCATCATTGTGGACGTTCTGCCTCTTTTCCTATGCTTTCAATGCAATTCCAGTCTACCTCCTGAAATCGGTTTCCTGCAATTCTGCCCCGCTTTCAAGTCCTCTTGGCAGCCTTACTTCAGTCTATTTTTGGACGATAGCTGTCATTTATAACTCTGCAGGTTTGTGAATTACAGTGCCCCTGAGCTCCTTTCTTCAACTCGCTTTCTTGTGACCTGGCCGCAACACCGCAGGATGGCTTCAGGCCCTAATCTGGTTCCGGCACGGCACGCTGAGCCTTTGGTTAATTCCTCTTCCTGGTGGGAAATGAGAGTTAAATTTGCCCGTCCAGACACCTCCAGCTAGTCTCTCATTGGTTCTCGCTATTCCTGTTCATCTTCCGCAGAAATTGCAAACTGGGCCAAACAGGAGGTTAAAGACACTGACTCTCCAAGTGGGGAGAGTGTTAGTAAAGCGTCTGGAATGTTGCACCCGAGTACCAGGGTACGAAAACTGAGACATATATGAACACGACTCCCGATCACATGGTTGATCATACTCTGGGTTCCACATGCATGTTTTAGCTGAAGGAAGAATACCTAAAACCTGGGTAGTTGAAACCCGTGGAATGGATACGATGCAATATGACTTCAAAGGGTCTTCATTTGCTCACCAAACCTCTCCAATCCTATCACTGCTGCGTTTATGCCCCTGTACACATGCTTGATTCTCTTTCGGAGACATAGCAATCCATAGGTTTTAAGATACTTACTAGTCAGGTACATTCTTAGGCGTTTAATATGCGGTGTTGAGTCCATTTCGTTGAGCAAGGAGTAGCTCTTGTCTATTCCATATTTGACTTAAGGAACTTTATCTGTGCTCATTTCAATCTCTGGTTTTATGCAGCACCCAAACTCACCTTTCCCCTTAAGCAAGCATAAGTTGGTTTTCTAAATTTGAGACCCTGTTCTGTTCTGTAATTCAGTTCCTGTGTAGCCAAGTTTACATTCCGTGTATTACTGATATCTTATGATGTTTCTTTTTCTGTGTGACTTATTTCAGTTAGAATCATCATACCTGAATCCACTCATTGTGCTGCTAAGGGCCTGATGACACAGATTTCATTGCTGAGTGATATTGCTTTGTAAGTAAATACCACAACTTCTTTATCCATTTTTCACTTTCTGCGATGTTGAACTTGTACTGTAAACGAGGTTGTTGTAAACAGAGCCGTTCCAAACTTTGGGGTGGCTGTGTCTTTTTGATTTTAATTTCCCTAAGCTATAGGACCATAAGTGGAAGTGCCCTAGGTTCTGTTGCTTTGTTTTTTAGATGTTTCAGGAAACACCATACACTTCTCCTGAGTGGTTGTTGGCAATTTACATCCCACCCATCAGCATAACAAGGCTCCCAGTTCTCCATGGCCTGT